>NW_024868314.1:121960-232447 GCF_013358625.1 Macadamia integrifolia | reverse complement strand
TCCTTCAATATCAACACATAAATCATCTATTAAACCTTAGATTCATCATTTCAAAGGGGATTTACAAGATCTTAAGAAACCCTACTTGAATCAAGGGTTTAAGCTTGGGTATGGTGAATGTTCAAAGAAACCCAACTTTGCTTACCTCTAAATGTAGATCTAAAGTTGAAGATCACTCCTCCGGCGCCGGACTGGGAAGCTCAAGCTTCGGCGCCACTGAAATCCTTCTCTTCTTCCTCTTCCTTCTCTTCCCTTCTTCTTCTTCCCTTTCTTTTCTCTCTCCTCTTTACTCTTCTCACCAACGTACGGGTGTCATAAATGAAAAGAAAATAAGGTCATAAATGCTATATATATACTTTCTAAATAACTGAATAGTGCACATGGATGGGTCACTCAGGTGGGTGGGTGCACTCACCTGTCCACCCACCTGAGGGCCAAAGCTTGGGATTTTGACAGAGTTCGGGCTTGGCGCGAACCCCACCCCAGCGTACGATGTAGTATACGTAGATACCTTAATATACGGCTACAATACCTGCTTTATCTGTACATGGCCTTATGGTAGGTGCACGTACACGGCTTGGGCACTCCCATCTCTTCTGGCACTGGCTCGGACTTGTCGGGCCAGCCGGTGTTTAAGGTCACCCTTGCCATCATAGCCCATAGGGAGCCCGCTCTAACTCCCTCTGGTTCGGTTTCTGCATGGTTAAGTCGGGTCAACCGCGTAATCAAACCGATTTTTAGAAGTAGGGTATTACATTCGCACTCAATGGTAATGAGATTGCTCATATGAATTTGGGGGGAACAAATCTCCAATTAATAACTATAATTATTGCCTCCCATTAAGGCAATATCCAAATTCATCTGCTGTGTTTCCCTATATACAACCTAACAAATATAGAGGGATCTCTAATTGAATCCAAGGATTTTGGCAAACAAAACAAAATATTTGGTTTCTATTTTTAAATCCAATCAATGGTCAAATGGGACATATATTAGGAATAAAAACCTTACAATCTCCCACTTGGACCATATAACTAATTCATAACAACCCAACCTTTTATTTTGAAAACTAGGTTGAAAACTTTGTTTGAAAAAAATGACAATACTTGGATTCCAACAGTTTTAAAAAATAACTCAGTGTGCCCACTTTAACAGAACACCATCTGGTGGCAGCATTCAGTAATACCTTGAATAAATGACACTATTGGTAAGAACTATGGTCGTTTATCAGTCGACACATTCCCTTCCAGAACCACAATATCAACAATCCCACCCAAATTGACTCTTACGTAGGGAAACAAATAATAATTGGTCCAAACAATAATATCTCATTCATATTTCAGTATTGTATGCACAAAGATATAAATGAGAATGCTCAAGAACATCCATAAATATGTTTATATCAAATAATAGAGAGTGTCTATAACAAAATATATATATATATATATATATATGATCAATACATCAAACTCTAGTAAGACCCATATTATATACAAGATCTACAAAGAACTTAGGTGCCATTGTCTTGGTCAACGGATCTGCAATCATCAGACTTGTATTTATATGAGATAGAGACACCTTTTATTCTTGAACAACTTCCTTTACAAAGTTGTACTTCACTCCAAATGCTTAACTCTGTTAGAATGCTTGTTATTTTTGGAGTAGTATACAGCGGTGATGTTGTTACAGTAAAGTCTCAGATACTTCATAATGGAGTCGACAACCCAAAGCCTTAAGATATAATTTCGCAATCAAATCATCATTAATGTGGCCACAAAGCATGTCATGAACTCCACTTTCATGGTGGAAGTAGAGACATAAGTTTGTTTCTTGGACTTCCGAAAAATTTCCCCGCTAGCTAATAGAAAGTCATAACCACATGTATACTTTCTACCGTTGAGACAACTAATTAGGCTATATTTTATACATCCATTGCCATTGTAATTGAGTATTTTGATTCTAAATCGATGATAAAAGTGACTATATAATGTAATTTTCTCACATTTGTAGGTTACATAGTCATGTGCATAAAAGGATGCTAAATGGGAGGTTTCGATGCAATCTAGACACTAGTGTACCCATGGATCGACTCATATGTGATCAAGAGCAAAGGAGGAATTTTACCTCAAATTAGAACTTTTATCAAGAAATTAAGTAACAAAGAAGAATCAAACAAGGGAGGACTTGCAAGTTTGAGAAGAGAAGTGTAGGGACATGACGGTGATTTTGAAAGTTGAGGAGATCTTCGGAACATACTGGATATTGGGCTCCTTGCATTCCTAATTTAAAATGACACATCATTAATTCTTAGATCAGGTCAGTCTTGGCTTAGGATGGAGAGGTATAGCCAAAAAACTGTCTATGGCTAAATTAAAATTTAAGTTGAAATTTAAAATTTAAATAAATAAATTCTCTCTCCTAACTCTACCTCACACGTATCGTATCTCTCTCTCTTAATTTGTTTCTATCTCTGCCTCTTTCTTCTCTTTGACATATCTCTCTCTTTCCTAAATTGTTACTAACACTCTCTTTCCTTAGCTATATCTAGGAACCTAATTCACAATTGGGGGATTAACTTATAGAGAGTTTTTTTATTATAAAATTTTTCTTTCCTCTTGAGTTGTAAGTAAAGATTGAAATTGAAGTTAACGTTTGGAGTTCTTGAAACTTGGAAATCTGCAGTACATATTTAGTAAAGCATTTCATTTTATTATTTTCTTAATTTCAGATTTAATTCAATATCATATATTATCCATCTTCTAATTATTCTTTATATTTCCTCATCCCTATGGCGAATTAAATCCCGCAACTTGGGGATTGAATGGAACTATGAGAAAGAGTAGTTTGTGAACAATTGATACCCATTAATTTCATTTCATGTAACCAAAACCATATTGCAATATTAAAATCATGCATGCCATTGATGTCCATTTGTATGCATAATTTTAGAAGTTCCCATATGGTTTTGCTTATAATCTTTTATGCCATGCATGTTTCAATTTTCTCATAGAACATATTAAATTTAAAAATTCATATTTTCTATTAACTTAATTCAAGCATGCGATATAGGGTTTAAATTGATTGTCAATTACTCATAATTTCATAGTGAATTCCAATTCTTAAGCGTTTTTCCCTATTCTAATTTCATAGTCCCTAAGTGTTTTTGTTTTGTTTTGTTTTGGTTTTTTTTTTTTTTTTTTTTTTTTTTTTTTTTTTTTTTTTTTTTTTTTTTTTTTTTTAAGTTTACAATTTGTTCTTGTCTTAATTGTATATTCACTTGGTAATTCATGCTAGTTAAATTAGTTTAGCCTTAATTTCATTGTTAATTCATTATTTTTCACAACTATCAGTTTAAATTAGTTTAATCATGACAACCTTGTTAGATATTGCACTTTGCCTAGGTTAAGACTGAAATTCTATAGAATTCACCTCCCTATGATCGACCCTTAGCTACATATGACCTGTGCACTTGCGGTATTACTTTACTTCTCAATCAAATTTTTGACACCATTGTCGAGGAGGCAACGCTTCTGTGTTCAATTTTAAATTGATTCAGAGTGTCTTTATTTCCAATTTTAGTTTACATTAAGTAAAAAATAAAAAGTTTAGATTTAGGATTCACCTAAATCTCTTAGGTGTATGCCAGACCCTTGTGCATTGTAAGCGTATTTGGTCGAGAAATTCTAAAGGCCGTTTAAAGCGACTAGAATTACTAATTATGGCTGAGGAAATACCCAAAAACTCTTAGAGATAGAGTCTACCCTGCTCGGTGTGGTTTGGGTGGTCATGGCCACTCCCGCGGTCCGCCGCGCCGTCATATCCTTGCTTGAGGACACGTGGGGGGCCTATTTTGTGGGGCTATCTATCTCGGGTATTTTCTAAGAATAAAATAAAACATTTGGAGTCACCACCTAGGGTTAGGGCCTAGGACCCTGGATGTGGGTCCAATACATTGGGACAGACCCGAGATTGACTCGATTTGGCTCAAAGATTAGGGCAAGTGTCAAGTTACAAAGTTGGGAAGGTGTTAGGCACCCACTTTGTCCGGTTGAACTAATCTTCCTATTAGTTGCTGATTTTCGAATATTACCCTTCTATGTTCTAACCCACATGCATCACTATACTATCAATGTATAGTACTATACATGCTACTTTAATAGAAGATCCACATTCTTTCTACTCTATTAGAAAATATACTTGACCTTGACCCCTATTCCGGGTCAAGAGGGATGGACCCCGATTGATGCTTCGACAGCTCTGGTGAGGACCCTTGGCTCAGGCGAGACTAAGCTCGACTGCTTGCTCCACTCCTTAGGGGAATTTAGGCCTTCAGTAGCTCTCCAAGGTTTAGTGCAGTCCTCGAGGGTGGGAGGTGCAGGAATCTCATTACCCCTCTCTTCCTCTCTTCCTTCTCTCTTCTCTCTCTTTTCTCTCTCTTTTCTTCCTTGGCCGTGCCTTGGAATCTTCCTCCCTTCTACTTATTGTGGGAGAAGGAGACCCTATTTATAGGTGTCAACCCTCACCCCCACCCCCATATGGTTCTCAAAATGAATATACAGGTTAGCAATCAAGCCTCCACAAGTCCGTAAGTGCTAACCTTCCAAAAAAGGTTTTAATCACATTTTAAATCCACAAAGAATACCATTTTTATTTAAATTGACGGGTCTGTCCAAACTTGAACGGGCCTATCTCCAAAACTTTCCAAAAAGAATGAATTCTTTTTTGTGAAAATCATTTTTTACATAATTATTCATTTTTTCCTCATTTTTTATTTTTTCTTTCCTTTTTGGGAAAACCCAGGGGCTGTATGGGGACCATATGGAATCCATACGTCGCCGTTTCATATTCTTTCCAATTTTTTTTCCTTTTTTCCTTTTCTACTTTCTTTTATAGTGAAAAGTTTGCAGAGCCGTATGAAACCCATATGGTGCCATTTGGGACCTATACGAAGACGTATGATCCCTATATGGGTCCATATGGCACCCAGTGTGGGTCTGGGTCAATTCGGGTCAAAATCGATCTTACTGATCCCTGTTCTAACTTCCGAGATTGATTATAAGAGATCTGGTGGTCCTATTTTGGTGTGCGATATACAGTCAGAATCGTTTTTCGGAGCACTAACTAATGGTGGTTTCAAGCTCTTTGTTTGCTTGAAAAAGATCGAGAATAGCAAAGAGGGGACTTTGCCCATTTGCCAGCTGGGGGGGTTTTTGGTAGTCCTTTCTCATGCCTTTCCCACACCATTGGAGAGTACTTAGAACCAATTCATCAACATATAACATGCTAGAATTGAGTGCCACAAGATCAGGCTCGAAATTGGTCAAGGGCTGGATTAGGGTTTCTAACTAAGTTAGGATCTTGGGCTAATCTAGCCCACTTCCTGGTTTGAGATTAGATTAGGGTTTTGGGTTGACCCTTGAGTTACTGCCATCATCTGGACTGTTACCAAAGGCCTATCTTCCCCTCTGATGCAAATCACGAACCTTAATCATTCCCTATGTATCATCACTGCCTGGGTGGGTGATGAAATTGGCTGTCTATAGAATGTCCCTCTTCGGCCAAGGCCTGTGCCAAGGTCGAAGGACGAAGAAAAGAACCCCCGAATTTGTCACTATGAGCATGTACAACACCATCATGCTCAATGATGGCAGCTAATCTATCTGTAAGCTTTGCAAATCGGTTAAACCATCGATAAAACAGAGGAATTAATATGATCCTATCTATTAAATTTATACTAAGGGGTTGAAAAATTACCTGTAACAGTACATGGCCATCCCCACTTACTTCCATCCAAGGTGTTAGTACATAATATGCAAATGGCCTTTTGAAAGGATCCTCCTACTGTATTAAGCTAGAGAACAGAGTGAACAATGGATTGTCCATCAGTATCTTGCTATAAATAAGCTAGAGACCAAAGGTCATGGTATTTTATGGGTGCCAATAGCTAATTAAGTTTTGTAATTTCCTTAGGTGTCTGCTGTTAATAAGTTGGAGACCAAGGATTTCATAGGGGGTTGCTGGCTATTGCATCCTGTTGTATATAAGCTGGAGACCAATGATAGACCAAACTGGGGGATGCCTATTGGTGTTCCACTATAAATAAGCCGGAGACCAATGGCAGATAAAACTGGAGGCTTTCTATTGGTGTCCTGCTGTAAATAAGCGAGAGACTAATGATAGATAAAACTAGGGGCTACCTATTGGTGTCCCATTGTAAATGAACCGGAGACCAATGATAGAAAGGACTGGGTAACGTCAAAAAAAATCTTTTGACGAGTATTTTTTTTGTTTTCTTCTTCTTTTTATTTTACAAGGGCAGGAATGTCTGGCACCCGAGTGAGGGCATCTTTCCTTTTATTTTTGTCTTATTTTATTTTATTTATTATTTTTTTTTTGTTATTGTGGCTGATCCTGGGGATTCTTAGAAAAAGTTTTTTTTTTTTGTGTGCAATCCATGCATGCCCTTAGGATGCTTCTTATTTTATGCATGATATGCCGTATGAATGCATTTTCAATGTATGCATGCTTGAGACCTCATGGATGCCTATGCAAGTATGATTATGGTTGTATGCCTTTACATGTTAGGTGCTCATGTATGTGTATGATGTATGATTAGACCATGCTATACCTAGATGAATGCTTGTCATGACTATGCATTTTCTTATTATGCTTCATGTATGGACTCCTATTCTACATGTCAATGAATGCTTGTACATGTTTGCTATATATCCATCCATGATGTTTATGTTGGAATGCTTACCTATGACGATAGGGTCCTCCCAAGCCGATGTATCAGAAGCATGGTTACCCAAATAACGTGGGGCTTGGATTAATCATTCCTACCCTATGCTTCAGCGGGCTATTTGCAACATGTCATCCCGCCCTTATTTCTAGCCATGCTCCAAAAGATGGACGTCAAGTTGACCCGTGCCTTGGCCGAGCGGTGGTGGCCGAGCACTCATACTTTTCACCTTCCCATGGTTGAGATCACAATCATGCCGCTTTGCTCTCATGCATTGATGGGTCTTCCATTTGGCAGAGAACCCATTCCTCTATCCACCCCATTTGATAGGGAGGCCATTGCTGAGCACATTGGCATTGATTCTACTAAATCAACTATCCTCCTTTCAGCCCTTCGCAACTTCTGGTCCGCGAAGGGCAAAGTCATACCTACCTCTCGACGGGAGAGAGAACAGTTTTTCTGGTGTGTGCATCTCTATTGTGCCTACCAGTGTCTGTTCAGTCGTCCTTCAGATAGGGTGGATCTTCGGTTTGCTTATTGCTTCCAGGATCTTAACAACATCTGGAGGTCTGACTGGGGCGGTGCTGCCTGTACCTACTTTCTGAGGATGATGGACCGTTTAGCTCTCGATGATCCCATTGTGTACAGGGCTTCCTAGATCCTGTAGGTAAGAAACGACATGTTGACATTTATTATTTGCTCCACTTTATTTCTGCACATGATTGATGCTCTCTGTTTCTTTTTCTTTTTCCTTTGATAGCCCTTAGCATACGAGCACCTGGATTTCCTCTCTCTGACTTGGGAGAACACAGATTGCAAGGACTTTCCCATCACCCAGAGATGGGGTTTGGGTGTGACTCCTCGTCTCAATCCTATTTCGGGGATAGACCTTCTGAATCAACTCACTGAGGTACATCATTACTTCTTATTGCTCTTATTGCGGTGCTTTTTCTACTACTTATTTTCTACTTGGGCAAGTGAAATGGACCCCACACTGGAATGTGACCTTTCCTTCCTTGGCACATCGGGATGAGGCCAGATGGCTCTCTAGTCTCCGTGTCTTATTCCATGGTCCTAGTGGTTCAGCATAGTATCTGCGAGGGAGAGTTACCAGACAATGGTTCAACTCAGATGGCCCATTGGTCCCTTATTATCCTCCTCTATCTATGCATAATCTGGATGTGATGCCTGAGAATGAGTTCCAAGCGGCCCTAGTAGGCATGACCGTAGACCACTTCATTGATCCGCGGGGAGTTACTAGGAATTCCTCCAGCAAAAGACCGTGTGCATGCCACTAATAATTGACGGCCCTCGGGTAATTACTCCAAATCTTGTTTAGGCTTCTTGATTTCCCCTTTTGTTAGTTCTTAACTTTCTTCCTCTTTTCAGTACACTTGGGGTCATCTCTACCCTTTTGGCAATGGACGGTCACGAGTCAAAACCAGGACGTGCTTCCGATCTTCGGTTTGAGACCTATCACAACAATTCAAATTAGATCGAGTCAGGGCATGAGTGTAATAAAAAAGCTTTTTTTTTTTTTTTTTTGAATTCACAAGTTTGTGAACACTCTCACTGGACCGTGAGGTTTAGACCATTTTATTTATTTTTATTTATTATGTATTTTTTATTTTCTGAGAAACAAAGATTTTTTTTTACACTCATGGATCCGTGAGGGGATCTGACGGGCTTGTGAATTATCTGGCAGGTCCACGAGCCTGCCCACCAGTCGAGGAAAAAATTGGGTCCTATTATAAATAGGGGGCCCTCCTTTGAACTTTCTACTCTATATTCTTGTCCTTTTGCTCCATGTGTAATGTGGTACTAGGCAGGAGATTTACAAGGATTGCCACTGGTGGCCACGTGCCAACCTTTTGCTGAGGACCTTTGGTTGCACCTACATCAGATTGATGCGCCTGACCCACACTTCATTCTATCTACCTTCATACGTTTGCTGCAGTACCGGCTTCCCCAAGGAGAGCCTGAAGGGATTAAGAATTTCTACCTGCCACAGAAATTGACGATGCACATGGTTGATTTTCTTGTTAGGGTTTGGCTAATGTAAGGGGATTTGACCTCATGATTTAATTAAATATTTTCATTTGACAAAAGGCTGTGTTAATTTTATTTACTAAAGTCCCAGTTCACACATGATCACATCGAATCGAAAGGTGAAAGAGTTGTGCAATATCCACAAAGATAATTTGGAAGTTTAAAAAGGGTGCATTTTAATAAACGTCATATTGCATTGTTTCATGAATAAAATAAAACGGAAAAGTCTAAGAAGGAAGAATAGTGAAAAGAGTTTGCATGCATAAACATGAGTCAGTCCTATGGCGGCCCGTCATGGTCCCCTTGGCCACCCTATGCATCTTGGGGATCTTCCTGTAAAAGGAGATTCATCTCCTCCAAAGAAATGGTGGGGCCCTCTTTAGTCTCTCCACCCCCAAAGTCAGATCCATCAAATCCAAAGCTAGATGCTCCTTCTCCTTGACTTGGCCCAGCACCTCCATAACCCGGATTAGAAGTACCACCACCATGCCCAGTCTCGGTACCTCTAACTCGGAACTTGGGATCTAAGTGAAGTAGCCGTGCCTCGAGGTCAGCAACGTACAATTCCTATCAACAAGGCCATATTAGTAGGAATCCATTATTAATGATGAGTGAGAATTAAAGAGTTATCAGATCGTGATTCCGCTCTGTTTCGTGTTACAAGTGGGTGTCGTAACTCTGAATCATCACGTGGCACTCAAAATACACAAAGGGGGAAACCTGTGGCAAAGAGAAAGGGTTGAAGTTGACACCAAGAGGAAAATGTTATATATGAGGAAGGGAACTTACATAGTCAAAGGGAATGGTCACCGATGGTATCAAGAGGCATTGCCGATCTGGGTAGCATGACCTGGACCGCAGGATTATGTGCATCACGGTATGTCCATCCAGGGAAACCAAGGACTGAGGAGAGGTTCTCTGCCATGTTATGGACCAGCTAGGTACCTATGTGTGTGGAACCCTCCGCGGAGGTACCAACCGGCCTTAGAATGTTCTAGCCAATAAAGATGACCGGCCTGTCATATTGAAAAGAGGAATAAAGTTAAGAACTAACAAAAGGGGAAATCAAGAAGCATAAACAAGATTTGGAGTAATTACCCACGGGCCGTCCGATGTTAGTGGCACGCAAACGTTCTCTTACTGGAGGAATTCCTGACAACTCCCCCCCGGATCAATGAAGTGGTCTACGGTCATGCCTACTAGGGCCGCTTGGAACTCATTCTCAGGCATCACATCCAGATTATGCATAGATAGAGGAGGATAATAAGGGACCAATAGACCATCTGAGTTGAACCATTGTCTGGTAACTCTCCCTCCCAGATTCTATGCTAAACCACTAGGACCATGGAATAAGATACAGACTAGAGAGCCATCTGGCCTCATCCCGATGTGCCAAGGAAGGAAAGGTCACATTTTGGAGTGGGGTCCATTTCACCTGCCGAAGTAGAAAAGAAGCACTAGAAAAAGCACAACAATTAGAGCAATAAGAAGTAATGATGTACTTCAGTGAGTTGATTCAGAAGGTCTGTCCCCGAAGCAGGATTGAGACAGTAAGGGACCTGACTCCTCACATATAAGTCCAAGTACGTATAGAAGTTATCGAAAGGCCTTAAGCATGTTCGAGGGAAATCACCCGTGCAAGACTAGCCATGGGATAGCAAACTGTCTTGACCACGAAAAATATACCACCAGATCCACTGGGCCTGAATTTGGTCAGTTGTTTCCGATGAATATAACAGGCTGCTGTCATGGTGTCGATGCCTGTGGATCCCACCACTCGCATCGGATGATCCCAAATCATCCCCCACACTTTATTCGTGATGTGAACGTATTTGAACCTCAATAGATGGGTTCTCGGGCTTCGAAAGTCATAATAACCCGATTGGTCCGAATTGGGTCCAACCAAACAGACCCTAAGGTCCATTATAACTTATAAGTTAGAAATGATGAATTCATTTCCTCATTTCTATTGTGTTCAATGTAAGGAAGGAGAGAAAAAGGAGAAGAAGGAAGAAGAAGAAGGGGAAGAAGAAGGAGAAGGCATACCTTAGTGCGGACTGCTGCCAAGTTCCTGGAATCGTTGCCGGAGGTAAGTACACTCACTTCCACAACTCTCTCTCTTTATTTTGACCTAGAAAAAGCTAGGTATGGATGGAATCTTAGTGTACAAACCATGTTAAGGTCGTAAAATGCATGTTTTACCCTTTCGGTGTTGTTGCCGAGCTCGAACCAAGCCCGGTGAGCTCCGGTAACATATATTGCCAAAAGGCCAACTAGGGTTTTGATTGTTCGATCGATGTATCTCCCAAATGGTTCGATGGAATCGGGATTTTATTTTCTTAGAATGATGCTGGGAACATCCCCTACAAACTCCATGAAACAAATTTCGGTGATTGGGCCCGAGCCAAAAAGCCCCAAAATGGGTGGACTGTCCTAAACCACCACCGAAAACTGCCCATCGGATCCATTGGGTCTACTTCGAGTGGCAGATTTTTGGTGGACCACTGAGCCTTAGGAGATCTCTGTCAGTTCCACTGGAAACAGGACTGATATTTCTAGTGGAAATTCACTGTTTCAGGTGGATGTTTCTGGTGACATTACTGTCACTGATGGATTTTGTCTGTACCCTTTGAGGGTGATCCATGTGGGTCCCTCCTAATATATTTGGCACGTACTGATGTATGACTGTCCTTGTGTCTAGGACAGTGATGCCCATGAGCCCCGAGATCAAAACTGAGTAGATTGATCGGTGGCCTTATCTGAACCCTAATACAAGCAGAGATCAACAAGGTGAGGGATGGTTGTTTTGTTTTAGATTGTTTAATTATTATAAAATTGTTCATATGCGTAGATTTAATATGCTTAATTATATTTCTCACATGATGATGGTGATTATCATATATTACATTCTTATGTATCTCATACGAACTATTCATTTATATGTATGACGGGATCCGATGTGGCCGAGGTGGTACCGGTACCATGATCGTAGTGTGTTTGGTTGTGTGTGAGACAGAATCTGATGTGGCTGAGGTGGTACCAGTGCCGTGATTACCGTGTGTAAGTTGCATTCATGTATTGATTATGTGTATTAGAGTTAGTTGTAGTCGTGGGTTACACCTTGTGGCCAAGGTCTTGCTGGTACCATATAACTCGGGACTTAATTTGAAAATGGATACGCTTTGTGGCCGATGATTGTTACCGGTGTCACGTAGTCCATACTCAACTGTAATATGTATGCTAGATTAGGTAAACGGTCTCAGGTTTCACTTTGTGGCCAAGGTGTCACTAGTATTGTGTACCCAGGATTGTATTTGGAGATGGATTACACTTTGTGGCCGAGGTCTTGTCGATATCATATAATTCATACTAATTGTATCACTATAAAAGCATGTAGCATATATGTGGCTAGGTATCACTCCCTATGCTATGAACCCTTGCCAACAACAGGGGTTGAAATGTTGGATAACCCATAGTGGTATGTTCAATGTGCCTTTCTGGAATGCCATACCCACGGTACGATGTGATTGTAACCAGAGGCTGGAACCTATCTGGCGTGGCCAATGAGTTACCAATGCCGTGACTGCTAGGATGGGGTTGTCAGGGGTTTGCTGGGTGACCTATGGACATATACGGGGACCGGCAGGCTTCTATTCATAGCTAGGGTTTGTATCCTTATGTAGTGATGGCAGTTCCAAGATGAAAGATACAACCTAATGCACCGTACTAGCATTTACCAGACTTAGTTTGTATTGTTAGGTGGATAATAAATAAATGAACTGCATCACGAGCATCATGGACTATGTGTTTAATTTTTACAATCATGCATCATAAATTATTACTGCTATTGTTTTTTCTTGGATGTGCGTGACTCCACCCCTCACTGAGCGAGTTGGAAAGCTCACCCTACTACGTATACACACTTTTTAGATGACGATGTAGGTACAGTCGTGCATGTGGCTAGTGACTCCTTTTCCTCTGGACCTGAGTACGGCATGAGCAACTGGTGGATGCCGGAAGCGAAGGAGCATGGCCAAGACGCCATGAGGTGTTTGGTGTATTTTTGATTTGTTGATACAGGTCTGTGAATATTATGCTTTAAACTTGATATATGTAAGTCTTAAAGGATTGTAAATAGAATAAATTGGTTAACAATATTATGTTTATCATTAGATAATTTTTCCATTTATATATGATGATTTCGCTATTATACTCTGATTCCGCTGCTTTTGGTTGGTTGTGATGTGAGATTGTGAAATGTTAAGGTACTGCTATCAACAATCCTAGTAGGTTCGTAAGATAGGTACGTGTCTTACTCACATTGTCGGTATTTCTAATGGTAAGTTAGGTCTATTGGAATTGGGGTGTGACAGCTATGGTATCAAAGCGTGATGCTCTGCCTTAACTCACAATCTCAGCCAAACCATGATTTTGGAGAAATTAGGATTAAATAGAAATCTCAAGACAAAAACAATAGAAATTGTATAATTAGGAGACAAGTATAGGTGTTAAATCCATTTCATTATAAATGAGAACTTGATTACACAGCTTACACTTTTTATAAAATTAAAGTACGAAAAACAGAAAATCCTAATTAGCCTAAAGACTAGGAATGTAAATGACAGAAACAAATGATATAAAATGAAAGTTCAACTAAAGACCATCGTCTGCATCTATGCCTCTAAGGAGGCCACTCTATTGTCCATAAGACAATAGGTCCTGTCTATATTGTTGAGGCGGCCATCTATACTCCTCATCAGAGATGTGGTGGTGTCTAGGCAGGTCATAACATCATTGAGACCTTAAGGCCTTGCAATCCTAGTGCCCTGAGAAGTAGAAGCAGCCATAGAACCCATAGTCTGGGGATCAGGTGGTGGAGCCCCACCAACCCCAGTAGCTTCTCCTCCTGCACCACCAACACCTCCACCAACATCACTGGCATTACTGCCAACATTACTGGCACTGCCACCCTCTACCTCCATAGGCTACTAACCCTCTCCTAGAATAGGTGTCACCTCCCATAGATCTATGGTCATCTTCCTAAGAGAATCTTGGTTGAAGCCTGTGACCTCTTCACCCAAGCGTGCCTCTCCCTCCAAGTCTACTCCAAAGTGGCGAAAGATGTCAGTAAGTATTCTTCCATAGCACAGGCTTCCCGCTCGGTAATCCACTCCTTTGGACTGAAGTACCATGGTCCACATAAGGAGGTAAGGAAGACATTCTGAGCCCCCATGTGCACACAGTAGGTCACATTGGCTTGTAGTGCGGATACCTCATCATAGTGTCCACAAGTGGGAAGAACATTCAACTGAATCGCACGACAGATGACCTTTGGAGTAGCAAAGTAGTTGACTGAGCAGTTCCACCCCTTGGCCTCCTTAGTCAACATGTTATTTATCTCCTGAAAAGTATCGGGACTCTGAAAGTCATAAGCTAGAGTTCGAGGCGGCCAGTACACCAGGTCACTGGCATTCCTGACCATTAGAATATTGGTGAATTGTCCCATGTCAAAGGAGCTTTCCACCCCCTTCACATAGGAGGTGATCCACATCTCTTCAGTACCCCGGTTCACGCATTGTTGGTTGGAGTAGAATAACCTGACCAATGTAGGGTAGTAGTACTTGTTGGGTTTTAAGATGCAGTACCACCCAACATCATCAAATTGTTGACGAAGACGGAATGCACAGAAATCATTGGTCCTTACATTGACTTTTGAGTCCACATTGCGGTGCCGATTGATCTTGAAATAGTGAGAAGGAGGTAGGGAATGAGTTGAAAAGTCCTCCTTGGCTGTTTCCACACCTTTTATGCAAGTTAGAATAGGGTTTTATACAATGAAACCCAAACCCGAGCCTATTTATGGCCATTTTGGAGCCACCAGAAACACTGGGCATGCTTCCGGTGCCTGTTTCCGATAAAGTAAAAAATCCCAAATTGCTTTTTGTTTTGCCCACCAGAAATAACACTGATATTTCTGGTGGATTAAGTCATATTTTCAGTGAGAAGTCTCCCTGTTTCCGGTGGAATAAATTAGAGAATAAATTATTTTATTTTTCAAATCTAAATTATTATTTTGTTACCTTAATTGTGTGCCCCTACTTGATATGCTGGCGATCAGATGCAAATATGTGCGGGCCCCACCTATGTATACCCTAACCCTAATTTCGCCTACCGTATATGTGTGGGATCCACTATGCATGCATGTGTTCCAATTACATGCAACCTTATATATGTATGTCCACTAATCGGATTCCTCCACAAGAGTCATGTCACGTAAGAGCACTCGATCCCGATCTTGATCACACCCGTCGCCTCCCGCTTGCCCTACATAGAATCGGAGTAGACCCCGCAATGCACCTCTAGCTCTGCCTATACTTATAGCCCAGGATGTGGCATTCATCATGGATAACATGATGCAGGGAGTTGAGGAAAGGCAAAACTAGTTTATGGTCGGGATTGATGATAGGATCTAGGTGGCAGTAGAAGCCCGTAATGCACCACCGCACCTCCTGCTCCATGGCACCCGTTCTAATACCTGTTGGATTGGCTACCCTTCAAACGTCTGGTGGGACACAAGTGCATGGGAATGGGCATCCAAATGTGTACGGACAAGTGCAAGACCCGACACCGGATCAAGCCCAGGCCCACGTAGAGGGCTAGACAGACTTGACAAAAATGATGGAGAAGTTTCAATGGCTTAGGCCCCCACGCTTCTCAAAGGTGGGCCAAGACCCGTTGTATCCATCAAGATGGATTGGTGGAATGAAGAAGGTTTTAGACTGATGGGCTACACTGATGAGTAAAACGTTTTGTGTACGGGCTATCAGTTACAGAATGAAGCGGATGATTGGTGGAGTGCCACCCTGAGGGCTAGTAACCTGAACCCCACTTGGGCAGACTTCAAAGGGGCCTTCTTTGAGAACTATTTTTCGGAAAGCTTCTGGGATAGGAGAGAGAGTGAGTTCTCTCAGTTGGTTCAAGGTTCCCAGTCTGTGCTCGAGTATCAGCAACGCTTCGAGGAGCTATTCCATTTTTCCCCTGAGCATCTCAGAGGTGATAGAGCTAAAGCGAAGAAGTTTGAGAAAGGGTTGAGGCCAGGTATTGGGTCAACCATTATGGGGTTGAAACTGTAGACCTATGCTGAGGTGGTCCAACTGGACAAATCTATTAAAGATTGGCATAGAGACAACGTCACGGCCCAACAAGGGATGGGAAAGTGGCCAAAAGGATCTATTGATTCTAGGGGAGGAAGCAAACCTTTTCGAGTACCCTATGTCAACCCAACTTTAATGCAATTAAGGAGGCCTAATGCTAGTCAGACTTCCCACTCCTCCCGATCTAGTGTTGTATCTCAGTCTTCGGGATCGAGTCTGAGATACTTTCATTATGATCAGTAGGGTCACATGGCAAGGACGTGCCCCCACCGAAGGCCAGGTGATGCACCCTACACTATGCCACTTAGGCCCCAATAGACATATTCAACCCTTAGACCAGCGTAGGCCCTACAGGGCCAGAGACCACAGGGCAGAGTGTTTGCTATGACTGTAGAAGATGCCGAGGCTGCACTCGGTGTAGTGACAGGTACATTATTGATATCATTATCTCCTGCACATGTGTTATTTGACTCAGGTGCCTCAGATTTGTTCGTGTCACCTACATTCGCACGAATTGAGATAGAGATAGGCCATTAATCGAGCTTGATGTGGTGAGGGAATTTTTTGATGTATTCCCAGATGACTTGACAGGTTTACCCCAGAACTGAGAGACTGAGCTTGCTATAGACCTACTCCCCGGCTCGACACTAGTGTCAAAGGCCCCTTGCCGTATGGCCCCCACAAAGTTGAAGGAATTGTAGGTGCAACTTCAAGATCTTTTGAAGAAGGGAGTCATTAGACCTAGTGTGTCTCCATGGGGAGCATCGGTATTGTTTGTCAAGAAGAAAGACGGAAGTATGAGATTGTGCATGATTACCGGGAGCTTAATAAGCTGACCATCAAGAACTTGCATCCTTTGCCAAGGATAGATGATTTATTTGATCAGTTGTAGGGTGCCAAGATATTCTCTAAGATCGACCTTAGATTAGGCTACCACTAGCTCAGGATCAAGGATAGTGATTTTAGTAAGACAACCTTCAAATCAAGGTATAGACATTATGAATTCTTGGTAATGTCATATGGGTTGACTAATGCACCGGCTGTATTTATGGATTTGATGTACTGGGTATTCCAGGATGTCCTAGATAAGTTTGTGATAGTATTCATTGATGACATTTTGATCTACTCTAAGAGTACAGAGGAACATGCTGTTCACCTAAGGTTAGTCCTGTAATGGCTGAGAGAGAAGCAACTCTATGTCAAATTTAGTAAGTGCTATTTCTGGGATTGGCCAGATACTATAGGAGGTTTATCGAGAACTTCTCTCACGTTGCTACTCTGATGACCCGACTCACACGAAAGGGTGTAAAATTTGAGTGGTCTGATGCTTATGAGAAGAGCTTCAAGGAGCTAAGGAAAAGGTTGGTATCAGCTCCAGTTTTGACTATTCCGACCGGTACAGGTGGTATGGTTGTGTATAGTGATGCCTCTAAGCTGGGATTGGGTTGTGTATTGATGCAGAACGAGAAAATCATTGCTTATTCATCCCGTCAATTGAAGGATTATTAGAAGAACTACCCCACCTATGATTTGGAGTTGGCAGCTGTGACTTTTGTACTAAAAATCTGGAGACACTACTTATATGGTGAGAAGAGTGTGATCATCAGTGACCATAAGAGCCTCTAGTACTTCTTCACCCAAAAAGAGCTCAACATAAGACAGAGGCATTGGTTAGAGCTGATAAAAGATTATGATTGTGCTATCCACTATCACCTAGGAAAGGCCAATGTGGTAGCTGATGCACTTAGTCAGAAATCCTAGTCACTGACTCTTGCATCACTGACCACCAATGAGTATCTCCTATAGGAGGCAAGGAAACTAGACTTTGAACTATTAGTAGAGGGTGTCACTTTGTCACTATCGGCATTGGCGATACAACCTAGTTTGGTGGATAGGATCACTATAGCTCAGATTACTAAAAGTAGAATGCCAGGAAGAAACCAAAAAGGACCCAGATTTCTTTGTAACCGAAAGGGGGAATTCTCAAATTCAAAGGGAGGTTGTGTGTGCCCAGTGATGGTGATTTGAGAGACACAGTTTTGAGAGAGGCACATAGCTCTCCATACTCCATTCACACCGGTAGCACTAAAATGTGTAAGGACCTCAAAGGCTCCTACTGGTGGAAAGGAATGAAGAATGATGTGGCCATGTATGTGTCTAGATGCTTCACATGCCAGTAAGTCAAGGCTGAGAGACAGAGGCCCCATTGGTTATTACAATCCCTACCTATTCCGGAGTGAAAATGGGAGAATATTACCATGGACTTCGTCACAAGCCTATCCCATGCACAGAAGGGGATGGATGACATTTGGGTAGTTGTGGACCGCTTGACCAAGGTAGCTCACTTTATCCCAATCAAGATCACATTTCTATAGATAAGTTGGCCAATTTGTATGTCGATAACATCATCAGATTGCATGGTGTGCCAGTTAGTATCATCTCTAATCGAGATCCCAGGTTCACTTTCAAGTTCTGGATATGTGTGCAAAAGGCTATGGGCACATAGTTGGATTTCAACACTGCCTTTCACCCTCAGACTGATGGTTAGGTGGAAAGGACTATTTAGACATTGGAGGACCTACTCCGAGCATGTGCCTTGGATATGATTTATAGTTGGGATGAGCACATTTCCCTTATTGAGTTCACCTACAACAACAGTTATCAAGCCACCATCGAAATCTCCCCATTAGAGGCAAAGTATAGCAGGAAGTGCCGAACTCCACTCTATTGGGATGAGGTTGGAGAGTGGCATATTTTGGGTCTAGACTTGATATAGGCTACTAGTGAAAAGGTGAATGTGATCCGAGAAGGGATCAAGGTAGCTCAGTCCAGGCAGAAAAGCTACACGGATGTTAGAAGGAAACATCTGGAGTTTGGTGTTGGATACAAGGTGTTCTTGCGGATATACCCAGTTAAAGGGGTGATGCGGTTCGGCAAGAAGGGAAAGGTTAGTCTAAGGTTTATGGGACCGTATGATGTACTAGAGAGGATCAGACTAATAGCTTTACCACCACAGTTGGAAGGTACACATGATGTCTTCCATATTTCTATGTTGAGGAAGTACATTCCCGACCCCACTCACGTCTTGACATACATACCCCGTGAGTTGGATGATGATTTTTCCTACGTGGATTTTTTGGAGAAGATTGTTGACTGGAAAGAGCATGTTCTCTGCAACTGCACCGTTTCTTTGTTAGGGTGAAGTGGATGAACCACCCTGAACAAGAAGCATCCTGGGGGCGGGAAGATGAGATATTGAAGAAGTATCCTGGATTGATTGATTTTCTAGGTATGTTCAATTTTGAGCATAAAATTCTTGTAAGGTGTGGGGAATGTTACACCTGTGCCCTGACTCAGTCTAATTTGAACTGTTATGATAGGTCTCAGACCAGAGATCGGAAGTACAGTCGGGTTTGGCTCACAACCGCCCATTGCCAAAGTGGAAAAGATGACCCCAAGTGTTCGTGCATCACATGCCAATCTGATTGGAGGAGATTCGTACCTTCTGATCCCATACAATAAGTGATCAGACTCCCTACACATAAGTCTAGGAACGTATCGAAGTTACCGAAAGGCCTTGAGCATGTTCGACAGAAACCACCCATGCAAGACCAGCCGTAGGACAGTAAGCAGTCAAGACAGCTTGTTGTCTTGACCACTGGAAATATGTCATCGGATCCACTGGGCCTGAATTTGGTGGGCTATTTTCAGTGAACATAACAGGCTACTGTCATGGTGTCGATGCTCGTGGGTCCCGTCACTCGTATCGTAAATAGTCTTGGATGATCCCAAATCATCCCCCACACTTTACTCGTGACATGAATGCATTTGAACCTAAGTGGATGGGTTCTCGGGCTCTGAAAGTTATAATAACCCGATTAGTCCGAATTGGGTCTAACTAAACAAACCCTAAGGTCCATTTTAACTTATAAGTTAGAAATGAGGAATTCATTTCCTCATTTCTATTGCGTCCAATGTAAGGAAGGAGAGAAAAAGAAGAAGAAGGAAGAAGGAGAAGAGGAAGAAGAAGGAGAAGGCATACCTTGGTGCCAACTGCCAGCAAGTTACCAGAATCGCTGCTGAAGGTAAGAACACTCACTTCCACCACTCTCTGTCTCCTCATTTTGACCTAGACAAAGCTAGGAATGGATGGAATCTTAGTGTATAAACCATGTTAAGGTCAAATAATATGTGTTCTACCCTCCCAATGTTGTTGCTGAGCTTGAACTAAGCCTGGTGAGCTCTGGCAACATGTATTGCCAAAAGACCAACTAGGGTTTCAATCATTCCTTCGACGTATCTCCCAAATGGCTCGATGGAATCAAAATTTTATTGGCTTAGAATGATGCTGGGAATCTCCCCTAAAACTCCACAGAACAAATCTCAAAGATCGGGCCTAAGCCAGAAAGCCCCAAAATGGGTGGACTGTCCTGAACCACCACCAGAAACAGTCCACTAGATCCATTGGGTCTACTTCTGGTGGCATATTTCTGATGGACCACTAAGCCTTAGGAGCTCTCTATCAGTTCCACTGCAAACAAGACTAATATTTCTGATGGAAATTTCCTATTTTCGGTGGGTGTTTCTGGTGACATTATTGTCACTGATGGATTTTGTCTGTACCCTTTAGGGGTGATCCATATGGATCCCTCCTGATATTTTTGACACATACTAATGTACGATTGTCCTTGTGTCTAGGACAGTGATGCACACGAGCCCCAAGACCTAAATTGAGTGGATTGATCGGTGGCCTTATCTAAACCCTAACACAAGCAGAGATCAACAAGGTGAGGGATGGTTGCTTTATTTTGGATTGTTTAATTATTACAAAATTGTTCACATGCGTAGATTTAATATGCTTAATTATATTTCTCACATGATGATGGTGATTATCATATGTTACATTCTTATGGATTTCATACGAATTGTTCAATTATATGTATAACGGGATCCGGTGCGGTTGAGGTGGTACCGATACCATGATCGTCGTGTGTTTGGTTGTGTGTGTGAGATAGAATCCGACGTGGATGAGGGGGTACCAGTGCCGTGTTTAGCATGTGTATGTTGCATTCATGTATTAATTATGTGCATTAGAGTTAGTTGTAGTCGTGGGTTACACCTTGTGGCCAAGGTCTTGCTAGTATCATATAACCCGAGACTTAATTTGGAAATGGATACAGTTCGTGGCCGATGATTCGTACCGGTGTCACGTAGTCCATACTCAACTGTGATATGTATGCTAGATTAGGTAAACGGTCTCGGGTTTCACTTTGTGGCCAAGGTGTCGCTGGCATTGTGTACCCAGGATTGTATTTGGAGATAGATTACACTTTATGGCCGAGGTCTTGCCAATATCATGTAAATCATACTATTTGTATCACTATAAAAGTATGTAGCATATATGTGGTTAGGTATCACTCCCAATGCTACGAACCCTTGCAACTAGGGGTTGAAGTGTTAGATAACCCATGGTAGTATGTTCGATGTGCCTTTCCGGAATGCCATACCTGCAGTACGATGTGATTGTAACTAGAGGCGGGAACATATTTGGCGTGGCCAATAAGTTAGCGAAGCCGTGACTGCCAGGATGGGGTTGTCAGGGGTTTGATGGGTGACCTATGGATATATACGGGGACCGACAAGCTTCTATTCATAGCTAGGGTTTGTATCCTTGCGTAGTCGAGGGAGGTTCCGAGACGAATGATACAACCTAATGCACCGTAGTAGCATTTACCAGACTTAGTTTGTATTGTTAGGTGGATAATAAATAAATGAACTGCATCACGAGAATCCTGGACTATTTGTTTAATTTTCGCAATCATGCATCATAAATTATTACTGCTATTGTCTTTTCTTGGATGTGCTTGACTCCACCCCTCACTAAGCGAGTTGGAAATCCCACCCTACTACGTATACATACTTTTTACATGACGATGCAGGTACGGTCGTGCTTGTGGCTAGTGACTCTTTTTCCTCCGGACCTGAGTACGGAGTGAGCAACTAGTGGATGCCGGAAGCGAAGGAGCATGGGCAAGACACTATAAGGTGTTTGGTGTATTTTTGATTTGTTGATACAGGTCTGTGAATATTATGTTATAAACTTGATATTTGTAAGTCTTAAAGGATTGTAAACAAAATAAATTGGTTAACATTATTATGTTTATCATTAGATAATTTCCCCATTTATATCTGATGATTTTGCTATTATACTCTGATTTTGCTGCTTTTGGTTGGCTGTAATGTGAGATTGTGAAATGTTAAGGTACTGCTATCAACAATCCTAGTTGGTTTGTAAGACAAGTAAGTGTCTTACTCACACTGTCGGTATTTCTAATGGTAAGTTAGGTCTATTGGAATTGTGGTGTGACAGCTATGGTATCAAAGCGTGGTGCTCTGCCTTAACTCACAATCTCAGCCAAACCATGATTTTGGAGAAATTAGGATTAAATAAAAATCTCAAGACAAAAATAATAGAAATTGCATAATTAGGAGACAAGTATAGGTGTTAAATCCATTTCATTATAAATGAGAACTTGATTACACAGCTTACACTTTTTATAAAATTAAAGTACGAAAAACAGGAAATCCTAATTAGCCTAAAGACTAGGAATGCAAATGACAGAAACAAATGATATAAAATGAAAGTTCAACTAAAGACCATCGTCCGCATTCATGCCTCTAGGGAGGCCACTCTATTTTCCATAAGACAATAGGTCCTGTCTATGTTGTTGAGGCGGCCATCTATACTCCTCATCAGAGATGTGGTGATGTCTAGGTAGGCCATAACATCATTGAGACCATAAGGCCTTGCAATCCTATTGCCCTGAGAAGTAAAAGCAGCCATAGAACCCATAGTCTAGGGATCAGGTGGTGGAGCCCCACCAACCCCTGTAGCTTCTCCTCCTGCACCACCAACACCTCCACCAACATCACCGGCATTACTGCCAACATTACTGGCACTGCCATCCTCTACCTCCATAGGCTACTAACCCTCTCCTAGAATAGGTGTCACCTCACGTAGATCTATTGTCATCTTCCATAGAGAATTTTGGTTGAAGTCTGTGACCTCTTCACCCAAGTGTGCCTCTCCCTCCTAGTCTACCCTAAAGCGGTGAAAGATGTCAGTAAATATTCTTCCATAGCACAGGCTTCCCGCTCGGTGATCCACTCCTTTGGACTGAAGTGCCATGGTCCACATAAGGAGGTAAGGAAGACATATCTGAGCCCCCATGTACACACAGTAGGTCACATAGGCTTGCAGTGCAGATACCTCATCATAGTGTCCACAAGTGGGAAGAACATTAAACTGAATCGCATGACAGATGACCTTTGGAGTAGCAAAGTAGTTGACTGAGTAGTTCCACCCCTTGGCCTCCTTAGTCAACATGTCATTTATCTCCTTAAAAGTATCGGGACTCTGAAAGTCATAAGCTGGAGTTCGAGGCGGCCAGTACACCAAGTCACCGGCATTCCTGACCATCAGAATATTGGTGAATTGTCCCATGTCAAAGGAGCTCTCCACCCCCTTCACATAGGAGGTGATCTGCATCTCTTCAGTACCCCAGTTCACGCATTACAGGTTGGAGTAAAATAACCTGACTAATGTAGGGTAGTAGTACTTGTTGGGTTTTAAGATGTAGTACCACCCAACATCATCAAATCGTTGACAGAGACGGAATGCATGGAAGTCATTGGTCCTCACATTGACTCCTGAGTCCACATTACGGTGTCGATCGATCTTGAAATAGCGAGAAGGAGGTAGGGAATGAGTTGAAAAGTCCTCCTTGGTTGTTTCCACACCTTTTCTACAAGTTAGAATAGGGTTTTATACAATGAAACCCAAACCCGAGCCTATATATAGCCATTTTGGCGCCACCAGAAACACTGGGCATGCTTCTAATGCCTGTTTCCGATAAAGTAAAAAATCCCAAATTGCTTTTTGTTTTGCCCACCAGAAATAACACTGATATTTCTGGTGGATTAAGTCATATTTTCAGTGAGAAGTCTCCCTGTTTCCGGTGGAATAAATTGGAAAGTAAATTATTTTATTTTTCAAATCTAAATCATTATTTTGTTGCCCCAATTGTGTGCCCCTACTTGATATGCTAGCGATGAGATCCAAATATGTGCGAGCTCCACCTATGCATACCCTAACCCTAATTTCGCCTATCGTATATGTGTGGGACCCACTATGCATGCATGTGTTCCAATTACATGCAACCTTGTATATGCATGTGCACTAATCGGATTCCTCCACAGGAGTCATGTCACGTATGAACACTCGACCACGATCCCGATCATGATCACACCCGTCGCCTCCCACTTCCCCTACACAGAATCGGGGTAGACCCTACAATACACCTCTGGCTCTTCCTATACTTACAGCCTAGGATGTGGCATTCATCATAGATAACATGATACAGGGAGTTGAGGAAAGGCAAAACCAATTTATGGTCGGGATCGATGATAGGATCTAGGTGGCAATGGAAGCCCGTAATGCACCAGCCGCACCTCCTACTCCATGGCACCCATTTTAATACCTGTTGGATCGGCTACCCTTCAAACGTCTGGTGGGACACAAGTGCATGGGAAAGGGCATCCAAATGTGTAAGGACAAGTGCAAGACCCGATACCGAATCAAGCCCAGGCCCACGTTGAGGGCTAGACAAACTTGACAAAAATGATGGAGAAGTTTCAATGGCTTAGGCCCCGATGCTTCTCAAAGGTGGGCCAAGACCCTTTGTATCCATCAAGATGGATTAGTGGAATGGAGAAGGTTTTAGACTGATGGGCTACACTGATGAGCAAAAAATTTTGTGTGCTGGCTATCAGTTACAGAATGAAGCGGATGATTGGTGGAATGCCACTGAGCCTAATCTGAGGGCTAGTAACTTGAACCCCACTTAGGTAGACTTCAAAGGGGCCTTCTTTAAGAACTATTTTTTGGAAAGGTTCTGGGATAGGAGAGAGAGTGAGTTCTCTCAGTTGGTTAAAGGTTCCCGGTCTGTGCTCGAGTATCAGCAACGCTTCGAGGAGCAATTCCATTTTTTCCCTGAGCATCTCAGAGGTGATAGAGCTAAAGCGAAGAAGTTTGAGAAAGGGTTGAGGCCAGGTGTTGGGTCAACCATTGTGGGGTTGAAACTGTAGACCTTTGCTGAGGTGGTCCAAGGGGCCAAATCTATTAAAGATTGGCATAGAAACTACTTCACGGCCGAGCATGGGACGGAAAAGAGGCCAATGGGATCTACTGATTCTAGGGGAGGCAGCAAACCTTTTCGAGTACCCTATGTCAACCCAACTTCAGTGCAATTAAGGAGGCCTAATGCTAGTCAGACTTCCCAGTCCTCCCGATCAAGTGTTGTATCTTAGTCTTCGGGATCGATTTTGAGATACTTTCATTGTGATTAGCATGGCCACATGGCGAGGACATGCCCCCACTGAAGGCCAGGTGATGCACCCTACACTATGCCACCTAGGGCCCAGTAGGCATATTCAACCCTTAGACCAGCATAGCCCCTACAGGGCCAGAGACCACAGGGCAGAGTGTTTGCTATGACTGTAGAAGATGTCGAGGCTGCACTCGGTGTAGTGACAGGTACATTATTGATATCATTAGCGCCTGCACATGTGTTATTTGACTCAGGAGGCTCAGATTTGTTCGTGTCACCTACATTTGCAAAGAAGATGAGCATTTCACCAAAGGGACTGACTCAATGTTTGGTTGTGAGCACCCCTACAGGAATTGCAGTGGGTTTGAACTATGTTTATGAGCCTTTTCTAGTGACCATAGGTGAACATGAGTTGAATGCTCACTTGATCGAGTTGGATATGATCAACTTTGACGTGATTTTAGAGATGGATTGGTTGTCCGCATACAAAGCCAGTGTGCTATGTGTAGAGAAAACAATCATTTTCAGACCTCATGATAATGATGAGTTTGTAATCCAAGGGGATAAGCCCAAGAAACCCAAAAAGGTTATCATATCCGCGCTCCAGATGGAGAAGCTACTAACTAGATAAGGGATGTCAAGGCTGCTTAGCACTTGTGATGGATATTGAGATAGAGATAGGCCATTAATCGAGCTTGATGTGGTGAGGGAATTTTTTGATGTATTCCCAGATGACTTGACAGTTTTACCCCCGAACCGAGAGACCGAGTTTGCTATAGGCCTACTCCCCGGCTCGGCACTAGTGTTAAAAGCCCTTTGCCGTATGACCCCCACAAAGTTGAAGGAATTACAAGTGCAACTTCAAGATCTTTTGAAGAAGGGAGTCATTAGACCTAGTGTGTCTCCATGGGGAGCACTGGTATTGTTTGTCAAGAAGAAAGACGGAAGTATGAGATTGTGCACTGATTACCGGGAGCTTAATAAGCTAACCATCAAGAACTTGTATCCTTTGCCAAGGTAGATGATTTATTTGATCAATTGTTGGGTGCCAAGATATTCTCTAAGATTGACCTTAGATTAGGCTACCACTAGCTCAGGATCAAGGATAGTGATTTTAGTAAGACAGCCTTCAAATCAAAGTATAGACATTATGAATTCTTGGTAATGTCATATGGGTTGACTAATGCACCGGCTGTATTTATGGATTTGATGTACCGGGTATTCCAGGATGTCCTAGATAAGTTTGTGATAGTATTCATTGATGACATTTTGATCTACTCTAAGAGTACAGAGGAACATGCTGTTCACCTAAGGTTAGTCCTGTAATGGCTGAGGGAGAAACAACTCTATGTCAAATTTAGTAAGTGCTATTTCTGGCTATCATAGGTGGTATTCCTAGGCCACATTATTTTAGACAAGGGTATGGAGGTTGACCCAGGCAAGGTGAAGATAGTTCTAGAATGGGAGACTCCCAAGAGTGTAGCAAACATACGTAGTTTTCTGGGATTGGCCAGATACTACAGGAGGTTTATCGAGAACTTCTCTCACGTTGCTACTCTGATGACCCGACTCACACGAAAGGGTGTGAAATTTGAGGGGTCTGATGCTTATCAGAATAGCTTCAAGGAGCTAAGGCAAAGGTTGGTATTAGCCCTAGTTTTGACTATTCCGACCGGTACAGGTGGTATGGTTGTGTATAGTGATGCCTCCAAGCTGGGACTGGGTTGTGTATTGATGCAGCACAAGAAAGTCATTACTTATGCATCCCATCAGTTGAAGGATTATGAGAAGAACTACCCCACCCATGATTTGGAGTTGGCAGCTATGACTTTTGTACTAAAAATCTAGAGACACTACCTATATGCTGAGAAGAGTGTGATCTTCAGTGACCATAAGAGCCTCAAGTACTTCTTCACCCAAAAAGAGCTCAACATGAGACAGAGGCATTGGTTAGAGCTGATAAAGGATTATGATTGTACTATCCACTATCACCCAGGAAAAGCCAATGTGGTAGCTAATGCACTTAGTCAGAAATCCTAGTCACTGACTCTTGCATCACTGACCACCAATGAGTATCTTCTAGAGGAGGCCAGGAAACTAGACTTGGAACTATTAGTAGAGGGTGTCACTTTGTCATTATCGGCAATGGTGATTCAACCTAGTTTGGTGGATAGGATCACTACAGCTCAGGTTACTGATAGTAGAATGCCAAGAAGGAAGCCAAAAGGACCTAGATTTCTCTGTAACTGAAAGGGGGAATTCTTAAATTCAAAGGGAGGTTGTGTGTGCCCAGTGATGGTGATTTGAGAGACACAGTTTTGAGAGAGGCACATAGCTCTCCATACTCCATTCACCCCGGTAGCACTAAAATGTACAAGGACCTCAAAGGCTCCTACTAGTGGAAAGGAATGAAGAATGATGTGGCCACGCATTTGTCTAGATGCCTCACATGCCATTAAGTCAAGGCTGAGAGACAGAGGCCCCATGGGTTATTACAATCCCTACCTATTTCGGAGTGGAAATGGGAGAATATTACCATGGACTTCGTCACAAGCCTACCCCATACACAGAAGGGTATGGATGCCATTTGGGTAGTTGTGGACCGCTTGACCAAGGCAACTCACTTTATCCCAATCAAGATCACATTTCTATGTATCATCTCTAATAGAGATCCCAGGTTCACTTCCAAGTTCTGAACTGTGTGCAGAAGGCTATGGGCACATAGTTGGATTTCAGCACTGCCTTTCACCCTCAGACAGATGGTCAGTAGGAAAGGACTATTTAGACATTGAAGGACCTACTCTGAGCATGTGCCTTGGATATGAGTTATAGTTGGGATGAGCACATTTCCCTTATTGAGTTCACCTACAACAACAGTTATCAAGCCACCATCGGAATGTCCCCATTCGAGGCACAGTATAGCAGGAAGTGCAGAACTCTACTCTATTGGGATGAGGTTGGTGAGTGGCATATTTTTGGTCCGGACTTGATACAGGCTACTAGTGAAAAAGTGAATGTGATCCGAGAAAGGATCAAGGTAGCTCAGTCCAGGCAGAAAAGCTACACGGATGTTAGGAGGAAACATCTGGAGTTTGGTGTTAGAGACAAGGTGTTCTTACGGATATACCTAGTTAAAGGGGTGATGCGGTTTGGCAAGAAGGGAAAGCTTAGTCTAAGGTTGATGGGACCATATGATGTACTAGAGAGGATCAAACTGATAGCTTTACCGCCACAGTTGGAAGGTACACATGATGTCTTCCATATTTCTATGCGGAGGAAGTACATTCCCGACCCCACTCACGTCTTGACTTACATATCCAGTGAGTTGGATGATGATTTTGCCTATGTGGATTTTTTTGGAGAAGATTGTTGATTGGAAAGAGCATGTTCTCTACAACTACATCGTTTCCTTTGTTAAGGTGAAATGGATGAACCACCCCGAACAAGAAGCATCCTGGGGGCAGGAAGATGAGATATTGAAGCAGTATCCTGGATTGATTGATTTTCCAGGTATGTTCAATTTTGAGCATAAAATTCTTGTAAGGTGGGGGGAATATTACACCTGTGCCCTGACTCGGTCTAATTTGCACTGTTATGATAGGTCACAGACTAGAGATCGAAACAATGGCCGGGTTTGGCTCACAGCCGCTCATTGCCAAAAGGGGAGAGATGACCCCAAGTGTTCGTGCATCACATGCCAATCTAATTGGAGGGGATTCGTACCTTCTGATCCCAGACAGTAAGTGACCAGACTCCCCACACATAAGTCCAGGAACGTATTGAAGTTGTCGAAAGGCCTTAAGCATGTCCAACAGAAACCACCCGTGCAAGACCAGCCATAGGACAGTAAGCAGTCAAGATAGCTTGTTGTCTTGACCACTAGAAATATGTCATCGGATCCACTGAGCCTGAATTTGGTGGGCTATTTTCAGCAAACATAATAGGCTACTATCATGGTGTTGATGCTCGTGGGTCCCGTCACTCGTATCGTGAATAGTCTCGGATGATCCCAAATCATCCCCCACACTTTACTCGTGACATAAATGCATTTGAACCTAAGTGGATGGGTTCTCGGGGCTCCGAAAGTTATAATAACCCGATTGGTCCGAATTGGGTCCAACTAAACAAACGCTAAGGTCCATTTTAACTTATAAGTTAGAAATGAGGAATTTATTTCTTCATTTCTATTGTGTCCAATGTAAGGAAGGAGAGAAAAAGGAGAAGAAGGAAGAAGAAGGGGAAGAAGAAGGAGAAGGCATACCTTGGTGCCGACTGCCAGCAAGTTACCGGAATCGTTGCTGAAGGTAAGTGTACTCACTTCCACCACTCTCTGTCTCTTCATTTTGACCTAGACAAAGCTAGATATGGATGGAATCTTAGTGTACAAACCATGTTAAGGTCAAATAATATGTGTTCTACCCTCCCAATGTTGTTGCTGAGCTCGATCCAAGCCCGGTGAGCTCCGACAACATGTATTGCCAAAAGACCAACTAGGGTTTCAATCATTTCTTCGACGTATCTCCCAAGTGGCTCGATGGAATCAGGATTTTATTGGCTTAGAATGATGGTGGGAACATCCCCTACAAATTCCATAGAACAAATCCCGGCGATTGGGCCTAAGCCAAAAAGTCCCAAAATGGGTGGACTGTCCTGAACGACCACCAGAAACAGTCCACCAGATCCATTGGGTCTGCTTCTTGTGGCATATTTCCAATGGACCACTAAGCCTTAGGAGCTCTCTGTCAGTTCCACTGGAAACAAGACTGATATTTCTGATGGAAATTTCCTATTTCTGGTGGGTGTTTCTGGTGACATTACTGTCACTGATGGATTTTGTCTATACCCTTTGGGGGTGATCCATATGGGTCCCTCCTGATATTTTCGACACATACTGATGTACGATTGTCCTTGTGTCTAGGACAGTGATGCACACGACCCCCAAGACCTAAACTGAGTGGATTGATCGGTCGCCTTATCTAAACCCTAACACAAGCAGAGATCAACAAGGTGAGGGATGGTTGCTTTATTTTGGATTGTTTAATTATTACAAAATTGTTCACATGCGTAGATATAATATACTTAATTATATTTCTCACATGATGATGATGATTATCATATGTTACATTCTTATGGATTTCATACAAACTATTCATTTATATGTATGACGGGATCCGGTGTGGCCGAGGTGGTACCGGTACCATGATCGTCATGTGTTTGGTTGTGTGTGTGAGATAGAATCCGACATGGCTGAGGTGGTATCAGTGCTGTGATTACCATGTGTATGTTGCATTCATGTAGTGATTATGTGAATTAGAGTTAGTTGTAGTCGTGGGTTACACCTTGTGGCCAAGGGCTTGCTGGTATCATGTAACCCGGGACTTAATTTGGAAATGGATACGCTTCATGGCCGATGATTGGTACCGGTGTCACGTAGTCCATACTCAACTGTGATATATATGCTAGATTAGGTAAACTGTGATACCCTACTTTTTAAACCCAGTCTAATTACACGGTTGACCCGGTTTAACCATGCAGGACCCGAACCGGAGAGGGTTAAGGCGGGTTCCTTATGGACCATGATGGCACGGGTGACTTTAAACACCGGTTGGCCAGACAAGTCTGAGTCAGTGCCAGAAGAGACGGGTGTACCCAAGGCGTGTACATGCACATATCATAAGGTCATGTAGGGATAAAGCTGGTATGTAGCCGTATCCTAAAGCACATACGTATAATATACCTTGTGCCGAGAGTGAGACTCATGCCGAGAGTTGAATTCCACCAAAATCCCACTTGTTGGCCAATTTTCGGCCCTCAGGTGGGCGGTCACAGGTGGGGGCATCCGCCCACCTGAGTGACCCACCCATGTGCTGCTAATGATTTTAAGAAAGTATAAATAGCATTATTTGTGTTTTTCAATATCTCATTCATTACACGGAAAGTTGGTGAGAAGATTTAAGAGGAGAGAGAAGAGAAGGGAGAAAAGAGAACGAAGAAGAAGAAAGGGGGAGGAAGAGGAAGAAGAAATGGATTTAAGCGGCGCCAAGGTTTGATCTTCCCATTCTGACGTCGAAAGAGTGATCTCCAACACAAGATCTATGTTTAGAAGTGAGCGAAGGCTATATTCCTTAAACTTTCACCATACCCAAGTAAAACCCTTGATTTGGGTAGAGTTTCTTGAGGTCTTGTAAATCCCCCTTGAGATGATGAATCTAAGGTTTAATAGATGGTCTATTTGTTGATTTTGAAGGATTTGAAGAAGTGTTTACAAGGTTAGAGAAGCATTGGTGATTTGAAGTGATTTTGGGGTTTTTGAAAGAGTTCTTGAGCAAAGAACGTAAGATGGCTTCCATTCCTTAAATCTAACGTAGATCTGGGTTAGAATCATCTTATGAGACCTTGAATGTGTGAAAAATGGGATTGGAAAAGCCCCATTTGATTCCGAAAAAGTTGGAAAAAATTTCAGGGAAAATGGCAGTTTTCTGCTCACTCAGGTGGCTTGAGACTGATGGGCCAAACGGCCCGCCTGAGGGCACCTGCCTGAGAGGGCAGGCCCTCGGGGCCAACTGACGGGCCAACCTGCCCGACGGTCCTAGCCGACCCTCTGCCTCCACTGACGGGCCCCTACCGATGGGCCGACCTGCCCGCCGGTGATGACCGATGGGCCGACCCGCCCACCTATGAAGACCGGTGGGCTGTGATAGGTGGGCTGTCTCGCCCACCCAAGAGGCCCCCAACGTGATTTTTGTGTCCGAATGGACCCAAAACGGACGTGAGACCTTTTTTTATGATTCTAAACATGATTTTGTCATCAAATCTTGTTAGTTTTGACCCCAAAGTGGCGAAATGCTAACCCCCTTCACTTATGATAGGTTCACCGAAATTTACAGTTCTCACGCCGGATCTCACCTGTACAAGGCGTGAGTCTTTGTACACTACAAGTAAGTGGGGAGAGGACGTTTGGCCTTATTTTAAGGCTTGTTTGGCATTCATTCAAATGTATCTAGACTAGCCATGTCATCATGCAAATTATATGTAGTTTAGCCATCCTTATATTATTATGACATGTGTGTTGTATTTACTTTCTCAATGTCAAATGATGATGGGCTTATGTGATGAATGATGGAATCATTGTGCATGATGCATTAATAGATTAGATGCCATAGTCGGGTTAGAAACGAGTGCATTGGTGGCCCGTGGAATGGGACGCGGTAGCACTATGCAATTATACTATGTCATGCAGGAGCATGCGGTTTAGGATTATCATCTTCCCGTGCTACGACCCTTCCCAACAGGGGTTGAGGTGTTGGGTTACCATTTAGGGGGAAGCAGTGGTCGCGGTTGTCAGGTCATTGTGGCGGTTAGACATACGCCCGGTGGGTCATTAGGACAGTCGGCAACCTCGGTGGTATATTCAAGAGGGCCAATCATACTGCTTTTAAATTGCTGGAGTCAGCACCTTTATTTTCTGTCATTTACTTTTATGTTGAGAGCCGGTAGTCGACATGCTTTACTTTTTTGAGTACTCACGGTGGGCCTTTTCAGACAGCCCTATGGGCGTATCACGGGATGGAGTTCGTGGCTCGTACCCTGAATATACACGCACTGTGGTTGTAGTAGCACTAAACCCAAAGACTTATTAATGTTGTTTAGGTAGATGTGATTTAAAATGAATTGCATAGCATATAGTGCATATGGTTGTGATTGTTGTGTGGACTGTTGTGTGGTTCCTCTTTTCACTTACTGAGCTAGTGAGCTCATCCCACGTGTACACCTCTTTTAGATGATTTTGCAGGTCACCAGCCTGAAGATCAAGGGTTGGGCCCCACAGTTGAATTCTCCAAAGAGGATTGGTGGGTTCTTGAGGAATATGAGTACGGCACGGATTACACGTGCGAGGGCTGTGCTGCGGGACCATAGTATTGATGCCGTGCTGGTTATACTTTTTGATTCTTTGGATGACCCCTTTTTGTGTACTTGATACATGAATTGTTATTCTTTTTGTGTAAATATCATACCTGCGAGCCCACATATATTTATCTATATACTACAATTTGGGTATCAAGTATATTGGGGTATTTACAGGTAAATTAAGTCTTCCGCTGAACTTTTGAACATTGATCTTAGATGTGTGTATGCTGTGGTTGGGTACTGTATCAGATGATCCTGGTAGGTTTGGGTTAACCGGAGTTAACCCAGTCACCGGTCCGGTTCTGTGTGAACGGGGTGTGACATAAACGGTCTCGGGTTTCACTTTGTGGCCAAGGTGTCGCTGGCATTGTGTACCCAGGATTGTATTTGGAGATGGATTACACTTTGTGGCCTAGGTCTTACCGATATCATGTAATTCATACTAATTGTATCACTATAAAAGCATGTAGCATATATGTGGTTAGGTATCACTCCCTATGCTACGAACCCTTGCCAACAGAGGTTGAAGTGTTGGATAACCCATAGTGGTATGTTTGATGTGCCTTTCCGGAATGCCATACCCACGGTACGATGTGATTGTAACCAGAGGCGGGAACCTGTCTGGTTTGGCCAATAAGTTACTGATGTCGTGACTGTCAGGATGGGGTTATCAGGGGTTTGCTGGGTGACCTATAGACATATACGGGGACCGGCAGGCTTCTATTCACAGCTAGGGTTTGTATCCTTGCGTAGTCGATGGCGGTTCCAAGACGAAGGATACAACCTAATGCGCCATAGTAGCATTTACCAGACTTAGTTTGTATTGTTAGGTGGATAATAAATAAATGAACAGCATCACGAGCATCATAGACTATGTGTTTAATTTTTGCAATTGAGCATCATGGACTACGTGTTTAATTTTTGTAATTATTATTGCTATTGTCTTGCGTGGATGTGCTTGGCCCCACCCCTCACTGAGCGAGTTGGAAAGCTCACCCCAAGTATACACACTTTTTAGATAATGATGCAGGTACGGTCGTGCCTATGGCTAGTGACTCTTTTTCCTCCGAACCTGAGTACAAAGTGAGCAATTGGTTGATGCCAAAAGCGGAGGAGCATGGCCAGGACTGTGCTTGTGACTTTTGTGCATACATGGCACCACGAGGTCTTCGGCGTATTTTTGATTATGTTGATACAGGTCTATGAATATTATGTTTTAAACTTGATATATGTAGGTCATGAAGGTTTGTAAGCAAAATAACTTGGTTAAAGATATTATGTTTATCATTAGACAATTTTCCCATTTATATATGATGATTTCACTATTATACTCTGATTCTGCTGCTTTTGGTTGGTTGTGATGTGAGATTGTGAAATGTTAAGGTACTACTATCAGTAATCCTGGTAGGTTTGTAACACAGGTACGTGTCTTACTCACATCGCTGGTATTCCTAATGGTAAGTTGGGTCTACTGGAATTGGTGGTGACATTTTCCCCAGTGGATCTACCTCAATAAATAAGAAAAATAAAGGAAAAAATAATGATAATGGTCCCCTCACTCGGGTGCCAGGAATGCATATATTGTTTGATTTTTAGCAACCCTAATGCATGGTTTACCCAATTACCCTTTTTGGCTTGTTTGGGTTGCCGGTTTGTTTGAATCAAGATGCCATTGGAAGGCCCAAATACCTTTTGGCTCAGTTGGTTTACCGTTTTGATTGAATCAGATGCTATTAGAAGGCCTAGTTACCTTTTGGCTCATTTGGTTTGTTGGTTTGATTGAATCAAATACCATTGGAGGGCCCAATTACCCTTTTTGGCTCGTTTGGTTTGCCAATTTGATTGAATCGGACGCCATTGGAAAGCCTAGTTACTTTTTGGCTTGTTTGGTTTACCGGTTTGATTGCATCGGATGCCATTGGAAGGCCCAACTACCCTTCTTGGCTCATTTGGTTTACTGGTTTGATTGAATCGAGATGCCATTGGAAGGACCAAATACCTTTTGGCTCATTTGGTTTACCGGTTTGATTGAATCGGATGTCATTGGAAGGCTCAGTTACCCTTTTTGGCTCATTTGATTTGTTGGTTTGATTGAATCAGGATGCCATTGGAAGGCCCAATTACGTTTCGGCTCATTTGTTTACTAGTTTGATTGAATCAGGATGCCATTGGAAGGCCCAATTATTCTTTTTGGCTCGTCTGATTTACCGGTTTGATTGAATCGGGATGCCATTAGAAGGCCTAATTACCCTTTTTGGCTCATTTGGTTTACCAATTTGATTGAATCGAGATGCCATTGGAAGGTTCAGATACCCTTTTTGGCTCGTTTGGTGTACCAATTTGATAGAATCGGGTTACCATTGGAAGGCCCAAATTACCTTTTGGCTCTTTTGGTTTATTGGTTTGATTGAATCAGGATGCCATTGGAAGGCCCAGTTACATTTTGGCTCATTTGGTTTACCGGTTTGATTGAATTGGGATGCCATTGGAAGGCCCGCATACCCCCTTTTTGCTTAGTTATTTATCAGTTTCATTGAATCAGGTGCCATTAATTGGTCTATTTTATGATGACTTATGTACTGACATCTTGGCAGGTCAAGTTAAAGAAGTATCATAATGTAGCATAGGTAAGTTTTTGCCCTCTCCAGTTAAATTTCCTAGGTAGGGTCATATTAATTTCTTGCTTAATCGATGATTTAACCGATTTGTAAAGTCTACCAATGAATTATCCGCACGATTTTGCGCATTTGCACCTCCGCCATCATTGAGCACGACGGTAGCAATACATACTTGTGGTGACAAAATTTGGGGAGGTCTTTTCTTTGCCCTTAGGTCTTGGCACATGTCTCGGCCAAAGAGGGTCATTCTACCCTCTAATAGTGATGACATACAAGGGACGATCGAGATTCGTGCTTCACATCGGAAGAAAATCTAGGCCTGTGGTGATGATCCAAACGATAGCAGTGACTCAAGAATCAACCCTAAACTCTATGTTCAATCTTGAACTCGGAAGTGGCCTGAATCAGCTTGAAACTTTAATACAGCCTAAACGCTAATCTAGCCTCGAGTCAATTTTGGGCCTGATTTTGTGGCACCCGATACTAGCATGTTATATGTTGATGAATGGATTTCAAGTACCCTCCAATGGTGCAGGAACAATATGAATAAGGATTGCTAGAAAACCCCTAGATGGTAAAAGGGCATAACTCCCCTCTTTGCTGTTTTCAATTTTTATGAGCGACTAAGGAGCTCGAAGCCTACACCATTGGATAGTGCTCTGAAAGATGATTCTTATGATATATCACATGCGAAAATCAGACCACTGGATCTCCCGAAATTGCTCCCGGAAGTCAAAACAAGGATTTGATAGACCTGATTTCTCCCGGACACACCATTTTTTTGGTGGCCCTACAGGATCCAACCACGGGCTCGTCCAGATCCCCATGGACCCACCATCTCAGCCACAGGCCCTCCAGTTCCTTTTCAAAAAAGGAAAGAAAAAATAAAAAAAAAATGAGAAAGAAAAAATAAAAAAATTGGTTTTTCTTTTATTTAAAAATGCCTTTTTAGGAAAGTTTTAGGACAGATCCACCAATATTTTGACGGACCCTTTAGTTTTAAATAAACAAGAAATGTTTTGTGTATTTTGAAATGTGAAAAAATCATTTTTGGAAAATAAGTTTGACGGAACTGTGGAAGCCTGCCATTTTCAGATGGCAAGCCCGTGAAATTTCTGGGCAAGACCGTAAGAGGGAGGGATTGAGACCTATAAATAGTGTTTTCCTCTCCCCCATAAGGACACACCCAAAAAGAGGGAAAGAGAGATAGATCAGGAGAAGAAAAAAGGAGAAAAAGAGAGGAAAAGAGAGAGAAGAAAGTAGGGAAAAGAAGGGTGAGGAAATTCCTCCACCTCCTATTAGAGAAGCGTGCCAAAGTCTGAAATGCTTCCAGAGGCCTAGACTCCCCGAAGGAGAGAAGCAAGGAGTCTAGATTGATCTCGTATGAGCTAGGGATCTTCATCAGAGCCGCCAAAGCATCAGTCAGGGTCCATCCCCTACTGATCCGGAACAGGGGTTAAGGTCAAGAATATTTCCTAACAGAGTAGCCATAATGCATGTAAATTCTTTATTAACATAGCATATGTATCAGATAAATAGTCATGCATGTGGGTTAGGACATAAAAGGGGAATATTCGAAAATTAGCATCTAATAGGAAGACTAGTTCAACCGGGTGAAGTGGGTGTCTAATACCTTTCCAACTTCATAACCTGGCTCTTACCTTGATCTCTGGACTAGATTAAGTCAATCTCGGGTCTGACCCTACGGATTGGGCCCACGTCCCGAGTCCTAGGCCCTAATCCTAGGTGGCGACTCCAAATGTTTATTATTTTTATTTTTAGAAGGTAGCTGAGGCGGATAGCCCCGCGAAAAATAGGCCCCCCACGTGTCTTTGGGGGAGGATGCGGCAGTATGGGGGCTTGCGGATGGTGCGTGCAACTGTTGTCCTCATAGTAACCATGGAGAGGGCCTTATAACATGACTAAGGCTTTGTGTGGTAAATTTTCTATTTCAAAAAAACTAGTTCTAAGTCAAAAACAATTTTTTTGTTTATGGATTTTTGGAATACTTTTGGCCCAACAAATGATGTATGGTAAATCGAGAAGAACAAAATGTTTCTGCTATTACGGTAAAATAGAAACATGTATGAAATGCTATATTAACATAAAAGAAAAACAGAAATAGTTTTCTGTTTTGTTCTTACAAAATTACATCAAATGGAGATGGCAATGGTGGTTGTAGTGGTGGCAGAGGTGGAGGTGGAGGTGGTGGTGGTAGTCGTGGTGGCGGCAAAAAAACTCGAGACTGGTAATAGGATCAGTCTCAACAGAAACCGATCTAGATTTGATTAGTTTTGGACTGGGTCAGATGGATTTATCCTTACTTTTACCTTTATACCTTAGCAATGGATCAGTCAAGATTGGGGATCGGTCTTGGCTGATACCAATCCAATCCAAGTGATCCTAATCAGTCCGATCAGATTTTTAAATCCATGGGTGGCAGTGAAGGTGGTGGTTGTAGTGGCACCCCTTTGATATATATATATATATATATATATTTTGTGGTGACATGCATGAACAGATTAACTAGTAATTATTAACAGGGACAATTGAGGGCATTCGTATTTCGTAGTTAGAGGTGAAATTCTTGGATTTATAAAAGACGAACCACTGCAAAAGCATTTGCTAATGATGTTTTCATTAATCAAGAAAACATATTTTTCAATGCAAATTTGTGTGTTCAAGTTGTTATTTTCGTGCTTAGCGGGGCAGTTAAGAATTTGTTTACTCATTCCTCCTTTCATAAAAGTAGGTTGGGTGATGGATTGTCTTGATGGTGAACGTAATCCATGTAGGACGCTTTGGCTTGGCCGATCCATATTGGTACGTAAAGTAGATAGCCGGCGCCTTATTATAGTCTGTTGTAATAAGCCTGTGGTTGACCTAATAGTGATGCCTCAGGTAGGCAACTGGCACTTTGTTATAATCTTCCATAACCGGTCAATCATTTTGTATGCATCATTATGTTCTTCCTTGCATGGAACCTCCATATAGCCGACCCCATTTGGGATAAGGCTTTGGTTGTTGTTGTTATAATCCCTTCACTTTTTTTTTTTTTTTTTTTTTTTTTGTCACTCTGAAAATCGTGCACATAATTTCATAGAATAAATTCTCATTTTTTTAGCAAAAGGTTTTAGTATTTTTCTCAAATGGGGGGTGAAAATTATTTCTCCAGCCTGGTTCATTCCAAAAATAAAAAATAAAAAATAAAACAAAATGGAGCTGCTGTCACATACAGATGTTGTACCAATTCTGTTATATCCTAAAAAAACAAGAAAAACATAGAAACAAATTTTCAGAATGTTACCATGTAGATCCTAAATCATCACAGTTTACTTGAAGACAGCCACATTTGGGTGTATTAAAAAATGCTTTTGTAGACAATGATTCACCATTCCCCCCCCCCCCCTCCCCTCCCCTCCCCTTTGTCAATGTCAACCTGGGACCATCAGTCACCAACTCCCTATACATATTTAAGCATGTCAAGAGACATAGACAGCAATTAATTTAGTTGCTGGACTTGGAACCTTCATTCATCTGTAATTAATTATTTGAAGTCTAGTACATAGATATCCAATAGTGCTTTCACGTTATCTATAGTATGTACGATATAGGTAAGCCTTCACCAAAAAAATACTATATAATTAAGCCTTTATGTTTATATACATAATTAAATAAGGTAAACCTAAAATCAATGGGGTTAATAATTTCTATCATTTAAAATGCTTCTGGTTTTGATGATTGTGGTGATGGCAAGGAACAGTCAACCCTAGCACCTGTGAACCACCACCTGCAGCCTGAGTTGAAGTTTGATCTCTTACAAGTTGAAGCTTATATGCTCCAAAGTCTGGCTATAGTAGATATGAATCTGAACAAGAAAGTAAAGCAGATCTGGAGGCCCAAGTTTGATTCATCAACCTCCAGCGACGACACGGAACTGGGTTGTGGAAAAGTTGAAGAAAACAGTCAGATTCAAGAGGTAATCACTGAGAGCTCATGTTCATCATCTCCACAGCAGATAAGTTTGATCTTCAAACAAGATTTAAGAGGTGAAAGAGAGGTTGGGAGTAGTACTAGTGAGCGAAGAAGTAGAAAGAAAAAGTCAGTACCTAGCAAGGGGAAAGGTGAATTCGTGTGGGTGAGAAAGAAAAAGCATGGAGCAATCAATGATGCAATCAGGAATGGAGGTGGCATAGGGGAGATGATCATGGAAGGACATGACAGAGTTGACTCAACTGAGTTTATATCCGAGTTCGATCTATCCAATGAGTTGACCCAAGAGCAGATTTTTGTGACAACTTCTGATAAGGTATGCCATGATCTAAAAATTCCAAATACCAATTGGGCTTGTGATTTTCTTTCAATTAAACCAATTAGTAATAGTGACATGAGAGAGAAAGGTGTAGACCAAGAAAATGGAAAAATGGAGGCCACAATTGGTGAAATGAATAAAGAATTGCCACAAGAAACAGAACCAAATGAGAAGGTAATGGAAAAGGGCTTGGAGGAGCATATTAAGACTACTGAAGGCTTTGAAGCTTCAACTAGTAATGGAAACCAAATGGACACTCAGGTCTGCATAACTGTCTCCTATCACCTTTTAAATTTTTTCAGAAACTTCTACTTCATTGTTCTACTGATTTTCATTTTTGACTATATCATGATCTATAATACTCTTGGTCGAAAATGGATCTAAGTTGGACGTAATGGGTTTGCTTTGGGTAAGAGAACCCTTAAGAATGAACTGGAAAAAAAAAATAAAAACTCTCGGTGGTAAGGATTTCAAAAGAAGAGAAAAAAGATAACTGTCTAAGGAGCTTATTCAAGGTCTATTGAAAGAGTTTTATAGTACTGGAAAATGGAAATGTGTGACTGTGGCACCTAAGGGGGAAAAAGATCAAATTGCAAGTCCTACAAGTTGGAGGCATCATCTGCTAGTCAGTGATTAGCCAGGCAAGCTATTTGAAAGTGAGGTGTTATTCTCTTGGTTTTTATTTGTATTTATACTGCACATGCTAAAAAGGGATAGCGTTGAAATTGTGTTGTCCAACACACTTTTATTTGTATTATTTTTGCACATAATTATTGGATATTTTCATTTTATTTTGTGGCATCAGACATGTATATTTTGTGATTTATGGAATTGATTAAATGGTGTCATCATTGTTTGGTTTATTGGATTAGTAGACTGGTTCATGAATGATCATTAGGATGAGCCACGTTTGTAGTCCTCAACTTGATCACATCTATCATGATGCATTATGTATTTACATATTCATTGTTGGACCATGATGGGCTTGAGAGGTGCAAGTCAAAATTTCTCAAATTATGGAAGACATGAAGATTAGTCTCTTGATGGTCAGTACACATAAAGTCTGTGGAGTCCATCCATGGAAAGACCTCGTGTAAGTTAAATGTTGATCTTAGTGACTAATGTTTCATTGTCAGTGACTTGACAATTATAGAAGCATAAGCATACCTACAACTACCAGTTTGAAAAGATTTGTTATCAAAATGGTTTTACAGGAAAAAAAATTTTATTTATTAATATATAAATATATCTATTTTCTCTTTTTGCAAAAACCAATTTTGATTTATGAAATGGGCAGGTTGTTGTTGTGTTACCTTTTTCTTTTGGGGAAATTTTAGTAATTGTCAAGGTAAGCCTAAGGGGCATTCTGGATATGGTCATTAGATGGCTAACGCCTCACTTGAGGTTGGACTTTATGGTTGATCATCCTGGAGATATAAATATCTCAAGGTCACACATGCAAGGGGACTTTTTAAAAACTCAAAATACCGGGTTATGGTATAATTGTCCAGCTGGAGGTGAGCACCTTGATTGATTGTGAGTTCCTTGGATTTTTGGTGGCTTCATCTTATTGTGATCATCTACTATAATCTTCTACAAAATCTTTTACAGAGGTTGGTTCTATATCTCCAAAAGGTATGCCAATTTCATTATCCTTTATTAGCCTTTCATCCTTATGGAAAAGCAATTTTATGATTTTTTTTTTCTTTTTTCTTGAATTTGTTTCATATAATTCTTAAGGGCTTTTTTTTTTAATTGATAGACATCAATTGATTTGGGAGAACTATAAAAAAAATATGACAAATAATGAGGGGGAACGATTTGGGAGCCCCTTGAATTTGATAAAAGTGGCGCCACTGCTTCTACTTGCTCTATGAGTTGGTAATTTTTTTCTTATTATTGAATAAAGGAAATTCTTTGTTTTTCTTATTATTGAATAAAGGAAATTCTTTGTGTCAGCACAGTTTTTGCCATCTATATTTTTTCATCACTTACCATAGGGCTTTCATGGATGGATGTGAGTGGATCTATATTATAAAAGAGCTTAAACCCATATGACATATTAAAATTATTGTCAAAGTTTAACAAATTTACAAGAATATCATTTTTTCACTCTATTGGAATCTCTCTCTTTTTTTTTTTTTTTTTTTAGGTAGTCACTATATTGGAATCTCAATGCATGGAAACAGTAGCCCCCTTATAGACCCCTTAAAAAAAAAAGAAACACTCCCTTGTCACGAGGGTTCGTCCTTGATATATAGGATTGTTTGGTCTATTTCCATTTCATTTTTTATTTTATTTTATTTTATTTTCGTAAATTGAAGATGATGGAAGAGATATTTGTGGAGGGGAGAAACGTGTTGTTTTACAAAAGGACTCTAGGTGAGGTAAGCAATTGTGTGTGTGAGAGAGAGAGAGAGAGAGAGAGAGAGAAGATATTAACTCCAAGCGGCATGTTGGTATTCCTTGAGAGAACAAAGAGTAATATTTCTATTGTAATAGGGTTATTATAGTCAATTGAAAAGTTTGTCAAAAAAAGAAGTACATACTTTTATACGATATATCATTGTAACAACAATAACAATAACAACATCCAAAACTTTATTCCAACTTATAGGGGTCAGCTAAATGGAGATTCCAAGCAAGGATGAGTGCGGAAATCCATACAAAAACATTGACAAGCTATGACTAATTATGATAAATGTTGACTATCAACGTGGCGTACCTACAAATCAGCCACTGAATACATATCTCAATGCATTTTATTTTTTTACTTATTTTCACTTTGATCTCAATTTTAGGGAATCTCCCCTCATCTTTATTTTTCTTTTCTTTTCTTAACCATCACGCTGCATCACCTAAATCATCATCCAAAATATTATGTTCATAACTCTAGAGATATGTTAGTCTAATTCTTCTACTCACCACTCTCATGTTGTAGCAGGAAATAGAATGAGCTTTGGGGGCATACACACGCTTTAAATATTTGAGAACACACCTCTTAAAATGCAAATGTAAATCTTAATTTTTAACAAATCTAAGGTGAATGCTCAGCTTCCACCGCTTTGATTGGTGATTGTCTATCTTGTTTCAAAAATGTGCTTCACCTCCACTGTCCATCAAAATACCATTTTGTTAAGTGCAACTCGTTACAATGAATGTCCTTTGCTGAACTTTGAACTTCGCTATTAGACGGGGGATTTACTAAACCGAAAAGATGGACTAAGAACCGCTAACCCAAATGATGGTTATTCTCATTAACTGGATCCGCTAACGAAACTTTTGACTTCAATGCCTTAGTGCTTTTTTTTTTTTTTTTTTGATAAGTGATGTGAATGTATTAAGTAAAGAAAGAATATACAAAGTAAGGCAGCCTTATTCTCCTTCTATTGACAGACCAAAAGAAAGGAAAAAAGACTCCTTGATACCAAGTAGGACAGGCCCGGCATTACAAATGGAAATAAAAAAGAACATTACAATCTGTAATAGATCTTAAATTCAGAATCATCTCTTACTAAACTATTCAGCTCGTCTGAAAAATCTTGAGCCTGAATAATAGTCTCTCCCTGACCAGTTGCATAAGAGGCCATAAAATCAGCTGGTTTATTTATCTTCCTCCAAACATGTTTGAATTCCTTCATTTCCAGAGATTTTGAGATATTTAGGATTTCACTTTTAATGACTCTGGTTTGCCAAGGCCCTTCTATCACACCATTTAACAAATCAATGGCCAATTTCGAATCGGATCTGATTGATACCTCCATGAAATTCCTTTCCACACCAATTTTTATCCCTCCAAGAATAGCCTGTAATTCCAACCACAATATACTTGTAACATTTTCCATTCCCACATAAGCTACAATGGGCTTCCCCATTCTATCTTTGATCAGCCCTCCATAGGATGCTCTATCATGTATAAGGGCCCAATCACAATGTAATGCTACCATGCTTTCAGGTGGCTGGAACCAACAACAGCTCTAGGTATCACTGTTTTCCAAGTGACTTTGATTCCCCAACTTGTTACTAAGCACTGATTTCTAGGGTTGCATTCAGCCATAAAGTTCATAGTTAAGCATTTCAATTTCATTTCTGAAATTATGGCTTCCATAATCTGTAGAGTAGTTCAGATTTTTTATTTGAAAATCCTAAAGTTTCTTTCCTACCATATGTGTTGTACTGTGGCACAAAAAGCTAACTTTCCAACTACTCTGAGAGGATCATTATCATGAAATTCATTTTTTACCCACAATGCAATTTCCAAGACACTATCATATTTCTTCCCATTTTGATTGCACAATAGAGCAACCTTCCCCCATATAACATATGTAAACTGACATTCAACGAATAGATGATTTCTTTCCATACCTGCCCAACAGAAAATGCATTAAGGATTAATATTCATCATCCTCTTGATGAGCTGGTCTTTCAACTAAGCATCTCCAAGTTGTGAATGAATGCAGAGGTATGTTACCTTCAAACCAAACAGATTTCTTCCAGGCAACCTTTCTCTCTTTCCTCCTCACTATCTCCCATGTTGATTTAGTAGTAAACACACCTGTAGGATCTTCTTTCCATACCACCAAGTCCTCTTCATCATAGTGAAGCTTAGGGATAGTTTAAAGACTTCCCCAAGCTTCTATAAGATCAAGAGTAGTAGCAGGAGTGGGCTGCCATTCACCATTCCTTAAGATTCCTTCAACTGTAGCAAGATGAGATAAACTAGAATCATATCTTATTCTTTGACCAAATCTCTTAATAAGAATACCTTTCGGATGCCAATAATCCAGCCATGGTTTAGTGGATCTTCCATTGCCTACAATATGCATAATAACACTTTCCACTTTGTCCCTATATTTCAGAATCTTCCTCCGCACTCAAGAAGCTTCACTTTGTCCCTTAGTGCCTTGCTTCTTCTTCTGTGTGTTTCTTTTGCTTTGCTCATCTTTCCATCCATTCATTCCTTCTCCACCCCTCTCGACTAATTATTTTTAACTCATTATCCGCATTCCACTACTGCTTCCTACTAGCTATTCAATTCAACGTTTGACCTTATAAGGGTTTCAGGACTAGGTTGAGCACTAGAAGCCACTGTACCACCGGAAAAGAGAGAGAAGAGTTGGATGCCATGGCTGGCCACAAGGAATCAGACCCATTCTCAGAGGAAGGCAAGGAGGAGGCCAAAAATCGAGAGGGATTCCCGATCACTTGATTGCACGATAGAGGGTCTAGATTGGCAGAGTCTGGTTCATGCACATTTTTAGTAAGCATGCTTGGAGAAGAAGGAATAATGGCTAGCCACCAATTTCTTCATTATTGAAGTAATGGACCATTTGATGAGCACCGATCAGACAAACCAAGGTACATCCAAAGCTGGGGAGGGGGGAAAATACGTCAACTCAAAGAGTTGGAACAACCGAGGGAGGGGTGAAGAAAGTAAAGAACAATAATGATACACCAAAACTAATGAGAGTGAAACAAGAGGATTCCAAGCAAAGGCAAGATGCTTATTTCTCACAGCATTGGTCGAACTTCATGTAAGAATCATTGCAATTGCTTCCATTGCTTATGCAGTTGTAGTATATATGCTGCAATAATGGATTTATTTATTGGTATCGGTATTGGAATCATTTGGTATTGATCTGGATTGGATTGGATCGGATAGGGTTGATCTAGATCAGTCAATTTTGTCCTTACTTTTCACCAAAAAAAAAGTAGATTATTTTTTACAATTTTACCCCTAAATCAATAATGATACCCAATCTGGATCGATCAAGTATCGGTATCGGTCTCAGCTAGTACCAATCCGATAACACCGATACGACTGATCCAATACCTATACCTAAAATAATGGCTACCATAGCCTATTGATAAAAGATCCATTACTTGACTTGATAATTGCATCATAAGCACCTTATTTCCAACACAATGGGAAGCTCCATCACAACAAATAACAACAAAACTATCATTCATTTTCCTACGTTGTCTTCCTATGTTGTTTGATTCCATTTATTTTTTCAATATGGAGTATTGCTATATATTTGTAGTGAGGTTTCTTTCTTTTTAAGCAATTCAAGAAAGGAGAACGAGCACTTACCCTTATTCTCCATTGATAATGAAGCAAAATTTCATCTCACTGAGGACATAGGAAATCTTTCCAAACCTCGTAAATCTATGTGCATTGTGTGATTGCTTGATTTTATGTTTTCGTTCTTTTTTGCATCATTTTAGGGTTGTGTTTCCACATCTTCTACAATTAAAAAAAAAAATTGACTTACCAACCGAGAAACCATTCATCCAAATATTTGAGAGTACACTTTCTTATAACACAAATGTAATTCTTAAGTTTCTAACAACATCCACCAAACCATATGGCTTTAGCTAATGCCTTTGCTAAACTTATCTTGCTAGAGTTACACTCGGCTTCCCTCTCCGCAACCCAACTATACTTTGGTGTGCCAACATTGATGTCACATATAAGTTACAAAATCCTGTCTTTCACATAAATGTTTGCCGTGATGAAATAACAAGGAAGAAAGAGACTTTCAACATTTGGGAGGAAGTGAACAAATTGAGAGAGAGGGGAGATTGGATGGCAATGAGCAGCAACCTTGGTGTGACAGAGGAGGCAAGAACTTTGGGCAATGGATAGGATCCAAATAGTCAACCCTCTCTGGATCATGTCCCTGAATCGCCTACTGCCGTTCTTCCATAAAAATCTTATACATCGGCTGTTGGAAGCATCTTACCTGAGATTGAAGATCTTCCTGATCCCATTTATGCTAGCATCTCCCCAAAGGTAATCATCCCTCAGGATGCTTACGAAGATCGTTTGGGGAGATATGCTTTTGCCCTGATCGGAAGGATTAACTTCTGCTATATTTCGCTAGATGCAATTCGAAAAGAGGCAACAGAAGGATGGAAAATGAAGGGGAAGGTGAAGATGGTTCCTATGAGGAAAGGTTATACCATATTTCAGTTTGAAACTGAAGGTGATATGGCCTCCATTTAGCAGAGCAACCCGGTTCGTTTGGGTGGGCAATATATCAGATTCCAAAGGTGGCAGCCAGATTTTAATATACATGAAAAACAAGCTATAGTCTGGATCAAATTCCCTGATCTATTGCTAGAATACTGGCATGAAAAGGTTCTTCTGACTATGGAAAAGGCGGTAGGAATACTGGTTGCGCTTGACTAGTGAACCAAGCAAGTCATGTATGGGAACTTTGCTCGAGTTTCAGTAGAGATGGAGATAGGAGGTATTCGATTAGATGAGATTCAAGTGGAGAATACGCAGCCACAAACCTCTACTCTTTTCTCGTTCAAACAAAAGATAACATATGAAGCCAACCTGGGGCGATGTGGTTTTTGTAAAAATCTTGGTCACACCATAGCTTCATGTAGAGACAAGAAGATTGTTGATGCTAATGAATTTGAGTAGAAAAGAGAGGCTGGGATCCCAGGCACAGTTTATGTGGATGAGTAGCCATAGCTATCTGCTAGTCGATCCAGAGTGAACCCACTATTTGCTGATGAAGATGCCACCACAGAGGGCGGCGGTGATGGCAGATTGGGCCAAAACCATTGTGCAAAGGGAGGAGCTACTACTGAGGGCGGTGATGAGGACAATGACACAATTTTGGAAGGTGACTCGAAAGATAGAATCCCAGAAGATCTCACCCTGCAGTCAAGGAGACCTTCCCCTTTTAGCGCACAAATCAGATTACCTTCCATTGTTACCTACTGTCCACATGGAATTTGAGCCTCGATTACAGTTCTTTTGGACATAATTGACCCAAATTGGGAAACTAATGTATTATCTGTATAAGAAATGGAGCACCCCATTACCCACGACCCAAAGAGCCTGTGTATGGGGCCTGTGATTGACCTAGAAAGGGGGACTGATGCACCATCGATACATGAGGCTGTTTGTAGGAGCCAGCACCACATGCGTCGCGGAGGCTATCCTACTAATGAAAGACATGGGTAGGATTAGCAGGGGCTGACTCGTGGCAATGTTGGGATCGACTGTGTAGACTTGGCTGTCAGGCAGCGTGAGGAGGGAGATGAAGGTTGGACTGTTCATCAGAAGAGGAAAAGGAAGAAGATTGCTATAGACACCAAATTTTCTCCCCCCTCGGCAATGATGAATTATGGGCAATAAAGAGACATTTTTCTCTTTTGAAAAGAAGTTGAATTTTCGGCACAAGTCTAGATTATCCTAGAACTTGTGATCAGTCAAACCTGATATTTTTAAATGATGCGGAGAGGGTGATCAAAAGTGGTCATTAATACCTTTTGCTAGAAGATGACAATCGAGCCTAGTAGGTGCTCGATTCCCATATCATTGGAAAGTATTCGAAAATACGGTCTTATTGATATCTTGTATGAAAAAAACGGATACCCAAGTGTGCCGTAATGCCTACTTGAACATTGAACCAGTTAAACCGGAATAAACCAAACCCTAAACCCTGGACCAAACCAAACCAATCCAAACCAAACCAATCCAACCAAACCAACCTAAACCAAACCAACCCAAATCAAACCAACCCAAAACAAACCTGAACCAGACCAAAACCTGAACCCTAAACTAGACCAAACCCTAAACCAGACTAAACCCTGAACCAACCCAAACCAACCCAAACCAAACCAACCCTAAACTAGACCAAACCCTAAACTAGACCAAATCCTAAACAAGACCAAACCCTAAACCAAACCAAACCCTAAACCCTAAACCAGACCAAACCCTGAACCAAACCAAACCTGTCACATCCCATTCCCAGTAAACCCAACTTACCATTAAGAATACCTGTGGTGTGAGTAAGACACTATCTATCTTACAAACCTACCAGGATCTCTGACAGTAGTACCTTAACATTTTCACAATCTTACATCACAAACCAGCATAAGCAGCAGAATCAGAGTATAGTAGCAGAATCATAATTAGAATGGGAAAATATCTATTGATAATATACTAGCAATAACCGAGTTATTCTATTATATTCATCCATGACATATAATATCATCTCAAAAACAATATAAAATCCATAGTTATACCGAAAAGTATCAAAATATAATGTACAATCTCACAATGCATCGTAAGCACAGTGGTCGCAAGCATAATCCTGATCGTGCTCCTCTGCTTCTGGCATCCACCAGTCACTCACTCCATACTCTGACCCAAAAGATGCTGGGTCACCCGCCATGGGCACCACGGTACTTGGATCATCATCTAAAAAGCGGTGTATACGTGGGGTGAGCTTTCCAACTCGCTCAGTAAGGGATGGGATTAAACACATCCAAGCAAGACAATAGCAATAATAATTTATGATGCATGATTGCAGAAATTAAACACATAGTCCATGAAGCTCGTGATGCAATTCATTTATTTATTATCCACCTAACAATACAAGCTAAGTCTAGGAAATGCTACTACGGCGCATTAGGCTATATCCTTCGTCTCGAAACCGCCATCGACTACATAAGGATACAAACTCTAGCCATGGTCCCCGTATGCGTCTATAGGTCACCCAGCAAACCCCTGATAACCCCCTCCTGGCAATCATAGCACCGATAACACATCGGCCATGCCGGATAGGTTCCCACCTCAGGCAACAATTACATCATACCATAGGAGTGGCACTTCGGAAACGCACATCAAACATACCACAATGGGTTATCCAACACCTCAACCCCTGTTGGCAAGGGTGCGTAGCATAGGGAGTGACACATAACCATATATATAATATATGCCTTCATAATGATACAGTCAGTATGGATTACACAATACCGGAGAGACCTCGGCCACAAAGTGTAATCCATCTCCAAATACAGTCCCAGGGTATATGATACTACCGAGACCTTGGCCACAAAGTGTAATCCACGACCGTTTACCTAATCTAGCATGCAAATAGCAGTTGAGTATGGACTACGCAACACTAGCAAGACCACAGCCACGAAGTGTATCCATTTCCAAATGCAATCCCAGGGTACATGATACCAACGAGACCTTGGCCACAAAATGTAACTCATGACTACAACTAACTCTAATGCACATAATCAATGCATGAATGCAACATACACATGGCAATCACAGCATCGATACCACCTTGATCATGCCATATTCCGTCTCACACACACACATACCCGCATCTAAATATATGGCGATCATGGTACCGGTACCACCTCGACCACATCGGATCCCGTCATACATTTTCATACAATTCTTATCAAAATCATAAAGTGACAATGTAGCATATCATAATCGTATTTGAATAATTATAATTAAACATATAATTCTAAACATGTGAGCAATCTAAACATGTGAGCAATTTAATGATAATAAACATCTTAGAAATAAACACAGTCCATCCCTCACCTATTTTACTATCGGGTGTGTTCGGGTTCAAGTATAGCCACCGATCGATCAATTCGATTCTAGTTTTGGGGCACGTGTACGTCACTATCCTAGACACAAAGGAAATCACACATCAGTACACATTGAAAGCATCGGGAGGGACACACACAAGTCACCCCTAAAGGGTACAGACACTGTTCCTAAGTGACGGTACTGTCACCGGAAACAAGGCATTTCCACCAGAAATATCAGTCCTATTTTCAACGGAGGTAACAGAGAGCATGTAAGGCTCACATGTCCACTAGAAATATGCCATTGAAAATAGACCCAGTGGATCCGGTGGGCTGTTTTCGATGGTGGTTTAGGGTAATCCAACTATTTTGGGATTTTTTGGCTTGGGCCCGACCGCTGGGGTTTGTTCTGTGGAATTTACAGGGGATATTCCTATCATCATTCTAAGCCAAGAAAATTTTGATTCCATTAAGCCATTTGGGAGAAACATTGATCGAATGATCGAAAACCTAGTTGGTCTTTTGGAATTACATGGTGCCAAAGCTCACCGGGCTTGGTTCGAGCTCGGTAACAATACCAAGAGGGTAGAACACTCATCCTACAACCTTCACATGGTGTGTACACCAAGATTCCATCCATACCTAGCTCTATCTAGGTCGAATTGAAGAGAGAGAGAGAGGTATGGGAGGTTGTACATACCTCTGGTAACGATTCCGACAATAAGGCGGCAGTCGGCACCAAGGTAGGCCTCCAACCTTCTCCTTCTTCCTCTTCTTCTTCCTTCCTCTCCTCTTTCTCTCCTCCCCTATGTTGGGGACAAGAGGAAATGAGGAAATGAATCGTCATTTCCCAACTTACAACTTAAGTGGGCCTTAGGGTTTGTTTAGTTTGGACCTCTTTTGAGCCAATCAGGTTAAAATGAAATTCGGGGCACAAGGACCCGACCATTTAGGTCCGTAAAGTGTTCATGTCATAAAGAAGGTGTGGAGGATGATTTGAATCATCCAAAACCATTTACGATGCAAGTAGTTGGAACCACGGGCATCAGAACCTCGACAGTAGCCTGTCAACCCACTAGAAACAGGCATCGGATCTAGGCCCAGGATGCTTCTGGTGGCTTGTTTCCAATGGTCAAGACAGTTGTCTTGACAACATGCAGTCCTAGGGTTGGTCTCACATGGGTGGCTCTCCTCAGACATGCTCAAGGCTATTCAGTAGATTTATGATGTGTGCTGGAATTTTAGTGTGGGGAGTCGGGTCACTTACCATCTGGGATCGAAAGGTATGAATCCCCTCCAGTTAGATAAGCACGCGATGCATGAACATGTGGGGTCATCTCTACCCCTTCGGCAATGTGCAATCGTGAGCCAAAACCTGATTGTACTTCGATCTCCAATCCAAGGCCTGTCATAACAGTTCAAATTAGACTGGATTAGGGCACGGGTGTAACAAGACCAAACCCTAAACCAAACCAAACCTTAAACCAAACCAAAACCCTAAACTAGACCAAAACCCTAAACCCTAAATCAAACCAAAACCCTAAACCCTAATCCAAACCAAAAACCCTAATCTAAACCAAACCCTAAACCCTAAACCAAACCAAAAACTTTAATCTAAACCAAACCCTAAACCCTAATCTAAGCCAAACCCTAATCCAAACCAAAAACCCTAATCTAAACCAAACCTTAAACCCTAAACCAAACCAAAAACCCTAATCTAAACCAAACCCTAAACCCTAATCTAAACCACATCCTAAACCCTAATCTCAACCAAATCCTAAACCCTAATCTAAACTAAACCCTAAACCCTAATTTAAACCAACACCTAAGCCCTAACCTAACCCTAAGGCCAAACCCAAAACTTAATCAAACCTTAAACTTAAATCCAACCTTAAATCAAACCTTAAAATTAAACCAAACCATAAACTTAAACCGAACCAGATAAATCCCTATACAAACCAAAACTTACCAACCTACCCACTATTATTTATGTGATAAGATCTCCACCAAATCCTACTGCCGCCCACCTAGGAGTAGCCGCCCAGTCTATGGGAGTGTCTGGAGGCGTAAACGGGGTGCCACGGTTATAACAAGGTGACACGTGCCCTGTTACTTACACAAACGGGGTGACACGAGGGGGGCCATGTAAGCACTTACACAATCCATGTAAGGCCTTACACAGATTGTGTAAGGGTTTACAAATCCATGTAAGCTCTTACACGGATTTGTTGGGAGCTTACACGGATTTGGCCCCCCTCTCACGGCCTCAGTCTTTTTACACCTCTGTCCCTCCTCCTCTCCTATAAATAGTGACCCCTGGGTCACTGTAAAGACCCAAGAAAAAAGAAACAAAGAGTAAAATCCCTGAGAAAAATCACTGAAGAAAACATTGTTCCAAAAGAGAGAGAGAGAGAGAGAGAGAGAGAGAGAGAGAGAATCTTGAGCCTAGCTTACTAAGTTAGCTGAAGTTGACTATCTCATTTCTAGAAGCCCAGGTTGTCCATATCAAGTTAGTACTGAACTCTTGTTCAAGTTCTTTTTATTTAAATTCAATACTTTTATTATGGTGTGGAAGCTCTACCCAAAACTCCTGAGCTGATTCTAACCCTAGAAATACAGCGTGGAAGCTCTGCTCAAAATTATCGAGCTGATTCTAACCCTAGAAATATAGCTCAGAAGCTCTGCCTAAAATTTCTGAGCTGATTCCAACCCTAGAAATACGGCGTGGAACCTTTGCCCAAAATTCCCAAGTTGATTCTAACCCTAGAAATATGGCACGGAAGCTCTGCCCAAAATTCCCGAGCTGATTCTAACCCTAGAAATATGGCATGGAAGCGCTACCCAAAATTCCCGAGTTGATTGCAACCCAAGAAATATGGCGTGGAAGCTCTACCCAAAATTCCCGAGTTGATTCAAACCCTAGAAATATGGCACGAAAACCCTGCCCAAATTTCCAGAGTTGATTTTGATTCTAGAAATATAGTATGGAAGCTCTATTCAGATTCCCAGAAACCAAAATCCATAGTCACACCCTAGTAAGAAGCATGTCAACTTTCTTACCCAAGTGCCGGAAGTTTTTAATTTCCCCAAGAAAGAGTGAAAAAAATTTAATCATTGCCCCTAAGTCGAGGAAAATTATCAAAAAAATCACTATTTTCATCGGTCATTATCATGTAGATACTATATTGTAATTTCATTTGCTTCATTTCTGTATATATTGTTTTATGTGTTTTATTGCATAAAATAATGATTTACTGTTATAGTTTCATGTATTAATTTTAGTATCTGTTCATTAAATGTAATTCGTTTCATTATTTCATGTGTTACCACATACATTATTCATATGAAATAACGATTATGATTTTCCTGTCATAGAGCATTGCACATGTATGTAGATAAGATAATTGTATTTTTCATTATTTTATGTAAATTTTATTATTTCATGTGGAATTCTTTCAAGCAAGTTTATGTATATAAGTTTGCATTATTTCATGTAATAGAACTTCTGTGCTAGCTTAGACTGTTAAAATTCTTAGGGGAGAATATTCAAAATCCAAGCTTCTGGTAGAAAGGCTAGAAATTCAGGCCGAGATGGGTGCCTAACACATTCCCACACTCGTAACCTGACACCGACCCCTATCTCTGGAACAGACCAAAGGATGAAGTCAAATTCGTGGGATCCTTCCTTTCACAAAAATCCAACCCCCTATTTGAGCTCGATCGCTGGATCAAAATTGGGCTCCACTATAGGGTTCTAGGCCCTGAATCCTAGATGGTGACTCCAAACATCATGCTTTTCCCATCCCCCTAATAGTTTCTAGACCATGTTTGGAGACCATTCAATCCATTCACTCCCTGCAAGGTAGACCAGAGGTGAGAAGGAGGAAAAGAGCGAAAAAAGAGGGCGAGAACAAAAAGGTATTTTCCCTTACAGTGGCAACTTCACTAGGGACTGTTAAACTTTCTATACCAAAAGCTTATAATGAACGTTAGAATAATCCCCCTTATCATAATTGTGTGTAAACATGTCTGTATATTGCTTGCTAACTGCATCATGCATCATGTTCGAAGTGAAATCAGTTGACAAGGGTACTCCCTGCCATGCCCGCACCCTCGGGGAGGTTAGTGCACAATATACTAAGTAGTCTGAGATCAAATAATGGCCACTTCCTACATAAGAGTGCTCGAAGTGAAATTGGTTGACGAGGATGGTCGACATTTAGAAACCCTCAGGGTGGTAGAACATGTTGGACCATTCTGAGATTAACTAATGGCCACTTTCTGCACTACACTTGTGAACACACTCACTCACGGATATACCTACCCCTGTGGTTAGTCGACTGAACCCATGTAATGTCATGGACAATCATCGATGAAGTCACACCCCTTGATACAGTACCATGTCGTATATTAAAGGAACCACATACCTATGATTCACTTTCAGTGATAGGTATATCGGTTCTGTCAAGGGTAACCTTGTTCTATCCTACCGCCTTACCCATTGCATCGCATCATATAGGAACTAAACCATTAAACAACTAGGGCACGCCACAAACTGACTCAGTAATTGTTTGCAGTTCAAGTTAGAACCCTTCTAGCTTGTTTCATCTAGGGTGAGATTTTCCCTGTATATGTTTAAACCTAATGTGTTCTTTAACAATTGGGAATTGGGAGATGCAACTATATTGGTTTTGGTTCACACAACCGTGCCTGTGGGGTGATTCCCGCTTCACCACATCATATTAGCATGTGTTCCAAACTGATAATGTTCCATATAACAAATCCCAGAGTTAGGAAGAATTACGTATTTCCATACTATCGGGAGAAACAAAATACCTATGTGAAATCAGCTGCGAGATTTTTCTTGCGTGGATCAACTTGTTTGTTTTCCCACACCATAATTTGTGTCTAAATTGGGCCCTAAAAAAAAATGTGTGAATACCAACTGAAGATTGGTTCAAAGTTAGACACTTATTATTGAGGGGGAGTAATTTTATGTGTGCATCATAAAAAAAATGCAAAAAAAAAATTAATAAAAATCTAAAATTTAAATTTCTTGGTTTAGGTTAGGCATGATTCTGCGTTAAAAAAATTCCCTGGTCTCTGTGTGGACCCGTCAAGATAATCGTTTATCTGAGTCAGCCTGAGAAGTCCTTACCAATGGTGGAACTTATAGTTCAACTCACGCCACCAAGTTCACCTAGCTCAGCATCATCTGAACAGTCGGCGAATATGGATCCAGCTAGTGGAAGTCAACCAGATGCCCAAGAGAAAAGGAGAGTGGATATGATGCAGTTAGAGTTGGAAGAGTTGTGTCATTTATTCAACCAGTTTACTAGTTCCAAGCAGCCTCAGCAACAAACTGAACCTATTTTAACCCCAGTAGAACAAGAATGGACCAAGATGGGGTCCAATGCACCTTGTACCATACCGAGGCTTGTGGTCGAAGATGATGAAGAGGAAATCCGATCAGATCTTCCAACTGAACCCCCTGAAACTAAAAGGGAAAGAAAGATGAGGGAACAATTAGAAAGACTTAAAAGTTGCTGCAGAAGGGGAAGGTCGTAGATGCTCAAGCCACAGAAACTGATGAGATGGTCCTCTTTCCCGGAGCTCGCATTTCAGAGAAATTTAAATGGAACACTGATTAGTTTGATGGCAAAGGTGACTCAAGGGCACACTTGAAGGTCTTTATTAATATTTCCAAATCATGGGGATTTACTGAAGAACAAATGGGGTAAGCATTTTTGCTTACTCTTTCAGGCCTAGCTCTTCGTTGGTTAACTCAGTTGGACCCTTCCCAGACTCAGAATTGGTCAACGATTATGAAAGCATTCACCAAGCAGTACTCTTACAACACTGAACTAGACATAACTCAATGATATTTAGAAACTATTTGACAAGTTCTAGGTGATGGTTTCACAGAGTTTCTCTTAAGGTTTCGAGATAAGCCAGGTATGATGACATCTCGACCTACAGAAAAAAAGCAAGTTGAAATGATTATAGATAACTTGGCAAATCCCTATTATGATGTGTTATATAGTCAGCACATCGAGACATTCTCGACATTGCTACCAACAGGGAGAAGAGTTGAAAATTGAATCTTTAGAGAAGTGCAACACCGGAACAGTCCCCAGGGTTCCTCAAAGTAGAGTAAGAATACAAGGTAATACTGAGGTGAACATTGTAACTACCGCAAGCACTGACCAGTAGCCTACGGTGCATATAGTAACTCTTAAGCCTGCTCTAGTTGTCATTAAGCCAAGTATTCTAGCTCAAAAAGGTTCACTACAGAGGAGGCAATTCTCTGATTTGGCCTTATCTATGTGTTATAAGAAATTAAAGAGAGAAGGCCTCTTGAGTATGAAGCCGGCCCGTCCAATCAGCGATCCTCCACCTCCTTGGTACAAGGACAATGAATACTTTTTTTCCATAATCAAAAGGGTCATCTCACCAATTAGTGTATCACCTTGAAGCATGCAGTACAAGATTTGATTGAATCAGGGCAGATTGAACTGGAATTGAGGAGCCAGCCAAATGTGACAACCAATCCCCTTCCGAATCACGGAACAGTTGAAATGATATAAAGTGATTCGGATGAGAATGATCCTACTCAAAGGATACAACCCTCACCAAAGAGAGGGCGTCTTACTGCCCGAGCTTACCCAGCCTTGCTCAAAGCCAAGCATTCAAAAGCAAAAGAAGAAGAGAATCATAACAGAATTGAAGAAATTCATTCCTGGGAAGATCAAAGTCTCCCACCGTACAATCTTACACTTCCTCAGATAGGATCACCTTCATATCACTCAGCATCCTATCCTTGATCACCTTCATATCACCTACCATCACTTTCTCCGTCACCTTTATATCACCTAGCATCCTATCCTTCGTCACCTTCATATCACCTACCCTCACTTTCTCCATCACCTTCATATCACCCATCATCATACCTTCCATCATCTTCCTATCACCCATATCCTCCATCACCTTCATATCACCTACCATCACTTCCTCCATCACCTTCATATCACCCGGTATCATACCTTCCTTCATCTTCCTACACCCATAGCCTTCATCACCTTTATAGCACCCATCATCATACAGTCCATCATCTTCCTATCACTCACATCTTCCATCACCTTCATATCACCCAATATCATACCTTCCACCATCTTCCTATCACCCACATCCTCCATCACCTTCATATCACCCAGCATTATACAGTCCATCATCTTCCTATCACCCAGCATTATACAGTCCATCATCTTCCTATCACCCACATCCTCCATCACCTTCATACCATCCAACACGAGACTATTGTGTCCCAACTTGGGAAGGATTACCATCACCCATTATTGCCCCATTTCCCCCGCCTTTGCCACCATTTCACCCAGAACCTTGCTACCTGCCAATTCTTACAACCCTTATCCTTATCCACCACCGCCAGAATACTTTTCCATGAACAGATGGTTAGAAGAAGGGATCCAACATTAGTGTTCAGAGGCAGATTGGTCGAATGGAACTTCTTGAACTGATATGTTAATGGATCTAGATACTCCCACTCACTCCTCTACTGGATCAGTGAATCTCATAGATAGGGAAGAAGAGTCCCAGATTGACCCTACAACTCTCATTGTACCAACAATAGAAGATGTCACGCAAGACATGATCAAGGCAATGGTGGCATTGACTATTGGAGAAATGATTTCCGATGAAATACACCTAATCCATATAGGTGGAGAGAGTGACAATGATACTGAAACAGTGAATGCTATTGGAGGAAATGTACCCTATGTGGATCCAACAGATATCATTCTCCCAATTTTTCCTTCTAATGATGATTCAGAGGAAGAAGAAGATGGGGATGAGGATCACTTAATCCATATAGGTGGAGAGAGTGACAGTGATACTAAAGAAATTTATGAAATCGTGAATGCTATTGGAGGAAATGTGCCTGATGTGGATGCAACATATATCATTCACCTAATCTTTCCCTTTGACGATGATTCAGAGGAGGAAGAAGACAGGGATGAGGATATAAAAGGTGATCAAGAATCAGGAAATGAAAATCTAGAAGGAGATCTTGTTGAAGAAGACAAAGGTGAAGAAGAAGGTCAACAATAAAAAAATGAAGATCTAGAGGAAGATTTTGGTGAAGAAATTAAAGATAATCAAGAGTCAGAAAGTGCATATTTTGAGATTGAGTTTGAAGAGGAAAGTGAAGAAGAGAATCCCTCCTATGACAATGTGCTCTGCTTACTAAATCAAATGTGTGAAGATATGTTAGTAACTGAGAAAATGTTGAGGAAAGTGGCAGTTCGACAAGAAACTGTCAAAGAAGTTTGTGAAAATCTTAAGGTTAATTTCGAGGATGAACCATTTGTCAAAGGGCTTATTCTGCATTTGAATAACATTATTCAAATAGTTAAAGCTTAGGCTATCAACATTTCAGGGGGGTCCTCCAAGTCTACTATCTACATATGAATAATGGATTGAAGAACCTATGGTAGGCATGATTGGTGATATAAACAAGGAAGATGAAAGTAAATACCCTGTAATATTCTCATCAAAAAGAGGCTTGAAGGATCCAAGAAAGTGATGGCCACTAGAAATGGGAAAGACTACAAAGCCAAGGGGTTGATAGTGGAACAACCAACTATCACGGAGACAGGGCAGTGTAGCAAGCAGCCACAACTTGAGAATCAAGTAATGAGCTAGTTGGAGAAGGTGCAGGCCAACATCGCCATTTGGGGGTTGTTAATGGCATCTCCTGCCCATAGGGAAGCTGTAGTGAAGTCCCTCACCAGTGTGCAAGTACCCATAGAGATGGATCAGTCTTGATTATCTCAGATTGTAGGAGCCACGTATGTTGTTTAGGCATTGATGTTCTCTGATATAGACTTACCTCTAGAAGGTATCAAGAATACCAGAGCTCTGTACATCACTGTGGAATGCAATGTGAATATAGTGCCTCAGGTCCTTGTTGATAATGGATCAGATCTAAATGTTCTACCCTTGAGGGCTGCCACATGTATAGGCTTCAATCCAGATCAATTCAAACCCTCGTCTCAGATCATTAAGGCTTATGACAACACTAGAAGAAATGTTTTCGGAATTCTCACAACAATGGTGATATTAGGGCCAACCGAGTTTTGTGTCAAGTTCCAAGTGATAGATATCCCAGCCTCCTTCAACATGCTTCTGGGTCATCCGTGGCTTCATAAAGCAGGGGTAGTGCCATCTACTCTACATCAGAAAGTAAAATTTATCTACGATCATAAGGTAATTACTATTTCTGGAGATCCTCAGTTATTGAACATATTGGCTAACATTGAAGTTGGAAAAACTCAATAACAGGAGATGCGTCTGAGTGGATTTGAATTAGAAAAAGTTTGTGCTTCTTTTGTTGAAGATCCAATGAAGGAGAACGTTCTAATGTCCAATGAGGGCATGTGGAATACCACAGTTGGTCGAATGATGAAGCAGATGCATAATTTTCCTGGAATGGGATTCGGAAAATACCAGCAAGGTCCCACGAGGTTGCCTGAATTCCCTCACGCTACAGGAATGCATGGTTTAGGGTTTTCTCAAAAGGAAGAACAAAAGATGTTAGAAGATATAAGGAGGGGCCAAGGTGCAGCAAGAGCCTGTGGAGGGTTTGAGAATCAAAAGAAGCTTGTAATGGCAAAAAAGGAATCCTCTTGCAAGAAAAGGGTTGTAAATTATCCTACCTTAGAGAGGTACTTTGTAAAGGCAGTAGAAGGTTTTCCCAGTTGTGAGGATCTTGACTTTCAACCTAAGGAAGCAAAGAAAGCAGATTCTGAGTTTGAAATCATCCATCAAGATCAGATTGATTGGATCACCTATGAGCTGGAATGTCTACCATTTAAGGAGGACAGTAAAGACAATGGTATCAGTGACATCTTTAAGATAGATGTGATTGCCACAACTGAAGAAGAATCTACAGTTAACCCTGCATCCCTGATTCGATCATCACAAATTCTCAAGCCTCATCTTACACTAAAAAAAGTTTGGCAGCATAAATTAAGAGCTACCTGGCATCTCAATCTTCCAATCGAGATACGAGCTCACATCCGTTCTTGCCTATGGAAGATGTATCTGGAGGAGCTGAGAAAGGGGCAATATTGCTCTTTTTGTGGGAGCAGTTCATATGCTAGAAAGAGAAGAGCTATAAGGATGAATATCTACCCTTACTGTGCTAGGAGCAACTGCAATGGTCACATCAGAGATGGAGGTCAACGGTGTGACCGTGGCAAGGGGATGGCCTCACAGAAAAGGCTTGAGAAGTTAGATTTTCTGGAGTGAGGGCTGAGTAGCTTGGGGTGAGGTGCATCCCTCAGAAAATTCGGGTTTATAGATTATGAGATTGATCAACTTGTTTTTACCACAAAAAGTGCCAAGAGTAGGCAGGCTAAATCTGAACTCTTCTGCCAAGAGAAACTGGGGCATCTTCAGCTCTATGAAGAAGGTTAAAGTAGTGGTGTCAACAAAACCTTTGAGGTAGATGTTATTGCCACTGAAGAGATAGAGGAGGAACTAATGCCATATCTGCTAATTCATCCAGCCCGTGAACCACTGCTCAATTGGACCAGTACAGGATATGACTTCAAGCTCACTAAGACTCAGGGTCCAATCGGTTCTAAAATCACCACACAGTACACTGAAGATTTCCTTTCTGTTGACGAGTCTCATTTTACTTGTAATTTTTCTGAATTTCCTTTTGTTAATGAAATTCTGCACTTTCAGTATGTTGAGTTTGTAGTCTTTCCAACTGTCAATGAAAATTCTGATCTTGAGTATGATTTGTCTCTTTCTGATGATGATCTTAACAAAATAACTGATGAATATCATGAATTGTTAAAACAATCTAAAGAAAAAAGAGCTAAACCTATGAGTGAGGACACTCGACTCATTAACTTAGGATCCGATCAATGCCCTAAAGAAATTAAAATTGGTGCAACCCTAAATGAAGAAGAAATCTCACAAATGGCCAGTCTATTAAAAGAATTTGCAGAGGTTTTCGCTTGGTCCTATGAAGATATGCCTGGCATTGACTCAAAAATAGTGCAACATCGACTCCCTACGTATCCAGATGCTAGGCCTATCAAACAAAAGGCTAGAAGAATGCGGCCTGAATGGAGTGAAAAGATTAGAGAAGAAGTAATTAAGTGATGGAATGCAGGATTTTTGTAAGTCATAAAGTACCCTCGTTGGTTGGCCAATATTGTTCCAGTTCCAAAAAAAGATGGAAAAGTCAGAATGTGTGTGGATTTCAGAGATTTGAATAAAGTCAGTATTAAAGATGACTTTCCTTTGCCTCATATTGATGTATTGGTTGATAGTACAGCAGAACATGCCTTGTTGTCATTCATGGATGGGTTTTCAGGATACAACCAAATCAGCATGCATCCTGAAGATATGGAAAAGACTGCTTTCACCTCCCCTTGGGGGACCTATTGCTATAAGGTAATGCCATTCGGTCTAAAGAATGTTGGAGCCACATATCAAAAGGCCACTACCACTATTTTGCATGATATTATTCACAAGGAAGTGGAAGTCTACGTCGATGATATGATTGTCAAGTCTATCAACAAACAGGGGCATATCCGAGCACTAAGGAATTTTTTTGAAAGAATCAAGAAATTTCAATTACGGTTGAACCCTCAAAAGTGTGTGTTTGGCTTGAAGGCAGGAATGTTATTAGCTTTCTTATAAGTGAAAAAGGTATAGGAGTGGACCCTATCAAGATTAAAGCAATCAGGGACATGTCTGCACCTCAAACTGAGAAGGAAATATGAGGATTCCTTGGTCAAATCCAATACATCAGCCATTTCATATCCTAATTGACCACTATCTATGAACTAGTGTTCAAGTTGTTGAAGAACGATCAGCCCACACGATGGAATTCCCAATGTCAAGAAGCTTTCAACAAAGTCAAGGAATACTTGTTAAACCCACCGGTTCTTATGCCACCAATAAAGGGGAAACCACTTTTGTTATATCTATCAGTAGGACAATTCTCGATCGGGTTCATGTTAGTTCAGAAAGATAAGGTAAAAGGAATAGAATAGGCTATCTACTATTTGAGTAAGAAATTCTTGGAGTATGAAGTTCGGTATACATCATTAGAAAAGACTTACACAAATCTTATTTGGGTAACAAGAAGGTTGTGACACTATATGGTGGCATATCCAATTCGCTTGATTTCCAGAATGGATCCTATCAAGTATTTGTTCGAAAAGCCTGCACTCACTGGTAGAATGGCAAGATGGTTGCTATTACTCTCAGAATTTGAAATTACATATGTCAATCAAAAGTCTATCAAAGGCAGAGCAATTTTGGATCACTTATCTGCACAACCCACAGAAGATGGAAGATCATTAGACGATGCTTTTCTAGATGAGGAAATCATGGTAGTTGACGAAGGAAATTCTGTTAACATATGGCAATTGTATTTTGATGGAGCAGCCCATCAAAGAGGGTATGGGGCAGGAGTGTTATTAATAACACCCAACAAGCTATAATTTCCTTCATCTTTTCGATTAGATTTTCCATACACTAATAATATTGCTGAATATGAAGCATGTGCAATCGGCCTGGAGATAGCTCTCACAATTGGGGTAAAAAGGATCCAAGTGTTTAGTGACTCATCTATTGTAATCTGCCAAACTCAAGGGAAATGGAAGAACAGAGATGAGAAATTGAAGCCTTATCAAGATTATCTGGAGAAGATCTCTAAACACTTTGAAAAAATCTCTTTCCAATACTTCCAGAGAGATAGCAATCGGTTCGCTGATGCTCTTGCCACATTAGCATCAATGGTTGATTGTAGTCCTATGGCCCAAATAAAACCTTTTCTGGTTGAAAGAAAGGTAAACCCCATCTATCACAATTCAATGAATGCCTTGACAATATATGGAAGATCTTGGTTTGCTCCTATTGTGGACTTCATCAGGGAAGGGAAATATCCTATGGAAGCAACATCAAGGGAAAAGAAGTTTCTCAGAAAATCTGCCACCCAATTCACATTATAAGATGATTTTCTATACAAAAGATCGTTCGGTGGAATTCATCTATTGTGTGTGGATGAAGAACAGGCGCAGACTGTGATAGAAGAAATACATCAAGGTATCTATGGGCCTCATATGAATGCGAAATTGCTAACCAAGAAAATCCTAAAATTAGGATATTACTGGCACTCATTTTCGAGGGCAAGTCAATAAACTTTGCACCAAGTTTGGGATCGGACGGCATAAATCCATCAGTTATCATCTACAAACAAATGAGCCAATGGCAGCAGCTAATAAGAATATGAAGGTAATTCTCTAGAAGATGGCAGATACACATAGAGATTGGGCAGATCACTTACCATATGCATTATGGGCATATAGAACGTCGATTTGAACTTCTACAGGGGCAACTCCTTATTCCCCTGTATACGGAATGGAAGCTATGTTGCCAATTGAGATATAAGTCCCCTCTCTTCGAGTCCTCATAGAAAGCAAGCTACCAGAAGGAGAATGGGTATAGGCTAAATATGATGAACTCAGTCTGTTGGATGAAAAAAGAATGAAAGCCATGGACAATTTAAAAACGTATCAGTTGCGAATGACAAGAGCATATAATAAAAATGTTCATCCTCACAACATTGAAGTTGGACATTTGGTTCTCAGAGAACAAAGAGCACCTACACAAGATCTTCGGGGAAAATTCTGACCAAATTGGAGTGGTCCATTCACAGTAAAGAAAGTCTTGTCAGGAAAAACTATACTACTCATGGATTTGGATGGAGATGAATTGTCAGGTTTGGTTAAAATATGGATCAACTGAAAAAATATTATGTTTAAATTCAGGGTAAACACTTGAACTACATTTGACCTAATTCCTCACAAAGGATACGTAGGAAACTTGACATGTTCGAGTGGGGTCTCATCTGTACCAAACTCTTAAAAAAAAATTCTTAGGGCATTGATTGAAAAAGAAAAAAAAAAGGATCTGGAGTTATGTCTCGAGTGTCCAAGAAAGAAAGCAATGCTTTAAGATCATCATCTCGCCACTTAGCACCTTAATTACTAGACAACTTATTTTTCCTATTAATTCATTTCTCCATCACCAATGGTTTACAAAAATCGTCACTTGGCATTATCAATCACAAGTCAGATCATTTCTCACTTATGGTTCTTTTTGTTCCCCTTTCAAATGTAATATCTATCTTCAGTGTACAAGTTGGAATTATGATGAAGAACCTATTGGCCATGAAATGTTTTTCTTTCTATCAAAATTATCTTCTCATAGAACAAAAATATTTGTGAACTTGTTGCCATATCTTGTATATGTTTATTTCAATTTTTTGATGAAGTTGTTTTGCTTGTATCATCTGGGAACAAATCAATTATGGCTTTTCCCCGTGCAAATACTCTGGATGAGACTCTACACAGGTGGACTGCGAATATAAATGTGGATGATTCTAGGCTGTTGGAAGACACAAATCTTCAAATTCTTAGCCAGATTTTCTACATGGAATTATGCCATAATTTGCTGAAGGAAGTTCCCAAGTATTGGGATTGTAACTTGCACGTATTCAAATTTGGGTCAGTAGAAATTTGTCCGACTCTGGAAGAATTCAGAGCCTGCTTGCTCTCTCCACCCAAAGGGAAACTTCTCCATCCTACTGTGCAAGAAGACTACACTCAAGATATCCAAGAGTTTTTCGAATAGAATAGAAAGGAAATGAAGAAGTTCATGGTTTTTAAGAAAAGAGACATCTTTGAAGTAGCTAAAGCTTTTTCTCGATACAGACATTTGGAGGGAATTGATCAATGGCGTAGAGGTAATGTCTATCTATTATGTACGATAGCACGATACTTATCACGTTATCCTGGACGTGGAGCTATTCCCACTATCATCAAAATAGTGTTACAACTTCGAGAAGGTTGCGACATTGTTCCTATAATCCTAGCTGAAACACTTAAAGGGCTGGACCAGATGGTCATTTCTGGGAAATTTGGTACAAATCACTACATGAGGTGTCCTACTGCTTTCCAACTTTGGTTATCTGAGAAGCTACAACTGTTAAGGCCTTTCCAACATAGTAAGCTGATAGCCATCCAGTACCAGACAAGGAGGGAAATTCAAGAATTCCATTTAATTGCTAGTTGGCAAGAGTACCTTCAAGAGAAAACTAAAGATAATATCAGATGGACTTGTTCGTGGTCGCCAATTGAGAATCCTATTATGAATACCCCAGGGTGCAATTATGTTAGGCTGATGGGTTTGACTCACATGTCCTTTTATCTACCCACTCATCTGCAGCAGTAATATCAGTTACCTCAAACAGATCTAAGGGAAGTAGTGAACTTTTATCCCCCGAAGAAGCTATCCACTGGTGTCATAGATCTGCTGACAGATTTGTGGCAAAGGCAGCTGGTGTAAGGTCTTTTAGAAGAAAAAGTTTCAAACACTTAAGTGAAGACAATTGAAGATCTGGCTTTTTGGTTTATTGTATTTCTATGTAACTGTTTTTCATTTGTTGTAAATTTGAGCTTGAAGTTGAAATAAATTTAGCCTTTTCTATCTACCTTCACATGAGTAGTGGGAATAAAAAAGAAGGGAATCGTGCATAACCTAAACAAAAGAATAACATTCTTATAACATAACAAAACACCATCATCCATTGCATCCTTGCCTGATATGTACTAACCTATGTTTGTTTAAAAAAAAAAAACTAGAAAGTGCCAATTTCAATGCCAAAATGTCATTACAAGAATGACATTTCTCTGACACTGCCATAAGTGTAACTTCAATGTTTAAGTGATGCGACAAGAGCTTCATTTCTACAAACAGTGCTAGAAAGTGCCAATTGCATTGTAAAAAGGATATAATAAGAATGCCATCTCCATGACAGCGCCAAAAAGTGCAAATTCCTTCACTAAGATGCCATGATAAGAATGACATTTCAGTGCCAAGATGTATATGAAAATTCTTTTTCCGCAGCAACGCCAGAAAGTGTCGATTGCATTGATCAGATGATATAATAAGAATATCATCTCCACAATAGCACCAGAAAAGTGCCAATCTCATTTTTGTTTCCATAATAATATTGGAAAATATTAATCTCAATGTCAATTTTCATGTTAAGATATCAGTGAGACCAGAAATATCAAGAAACATTACAAAGAGGTCAATCTGATCAGAAGGGCTGAGGTACGTTATAAGAACGGTATCCTTACAATTTCTCCAGTGAGTTCTCTCAGGTATGTATTCCCTTCCTCATTAGAAAATGATTACACTTTGAGATAATTCCCTCATACTTGTATTCTTGGCCAAGTTCGGGACATTTCATGTATGATCCAATTCTAGTGGTATGATATACCGATACTAGTCAATCAGATATACTGTCATATTAATTTCTTGTTTTCATCAAATTTTACCATCAGAGTCTAATCGTTCACCTTTTGCATTGCACCTCTGCTATCCTGAGCAGGATATCGACAGTACATGCTCTAGGGTGACAAAAATTTGTTGTTCTTTTCTTTGCCCTTCAGTTGTTGCACAATCTTGGCCAAAGAGGGGCATTCTATAGACACAAAATTTTGTCCCCCTCGGCAATGATGAATTATGGGCAATGAGGAGACATTTTTTCTTTTTTGAAAAGGAGTTGAATTTTCAGCACAAGCCCAGATTATCCCAGAACTTGTGATCGGTCAAACTTGATATTTTTAAATGACGCGGAGAGGGTGATCAAAAGTGGTCAATAATACCTTAAAATTAAACCAAACCATAAACTTAAACTGGACCAGACCAGCCCCTATCCAAACCAAAACTTACCGAACTACCCACTGTTATTCATGTGATAAGATCTCCACCAAAGCCTACTGATACCTAGGCTAGGAGTAGCCGCCCAGTCTATGGGAGTGTCTGGAGGCGTAAACAGGGTGCCACGGAGTATAACAAGGTGACACATGCCCTGTTACCTACACAAACGAGGTGACACGAGGGGGGGACACATGTAAACACTTACACAATCCATGTAATGCCTTGCACACATTGTGTAAGGGCTTACAAATCCATGTAAGCCCTTATATGGATTTGTGGGGAGCTTACACGAAATTGGCCCCCCTCTCATAGCCATAGTATTTTTACACCCCTGCCCCCCTCTCCTATGAGTAGTGACCCCTGGGTCACTGTAAAGACCTGGGCGAAAAAGAAACAGAGACTAAAATCCCTGAGAAAAATCCCTGAGAAAAATCCCTGAAGAAAACAATGTTCCAAAAGAGAGAGAGAGAGAGAGAGAGAGAGAGAGAGAGGAAAGAAAAAGAGTGTAAGAATCTTGAGCCTAGCTTACTAAGTTAGCTGAAGTTGACTGTATCATTTTCGAAAGCCCAGGTTGTCCATACCAGGTTAGTACTAAACTCCTGTTCAAGTTCTTTTTATTTAAATTCAATACTTTTATTATGGCATGGAAGCTCTACCCAAAATTCTCGAGCTGATTCTAACCCTAGAAATACAGTGTAGAAGTTCTGCCCAAAATTCCTGAGTTGATTCCAGCCCTAGAAATATGGCGTGGAAGCTCTGCCCGAAATTCCTGAGCTTATTCCAACCCTAGAAACACGGCACGGAAGCTCTGCCTGAAATTCTCGAGCTGATTCCTTGATTCCAACCATAGAAATATGGCGCGGAAGCTCTGCCTAAAATTTCTGAGTTGATTCCAACCCTAGAAATATGGCGCAGAAACCCTGCCCAAATTTCCAGAGTTGATTTTGATTCTAGAAATATAGTATGGAAGCCCTATTCAGATTCCTAAAAACCAGAATCCATAGTCACACTCTAGCAAAGAAGCCTTGTCAACTTTCCTACTCAGGGCCCGGATGTTTTTAATTTCCCTAAGAAAGAGAGAAAAAAATTGAATCATTGCCCCTGAGTCGAGGAAAATTATCGAAAAATTCACTATTTTCATCAGTCATTATCATGTACATACTATATTGTAATTTCATTTGCTTCATTTATGTATATATTGTTTTATGTGTTTATTGCATAAAATAATGATTTACTATTATAGCTTCATGTATTAATTTTAGTATATGTTCATTAAATGTAATTCGTTTCATCATTTCATGTGTGGCCATGTAGTCCTCATATGAAATAACGATTATGATTTTTCTGTCATAGAGCATTGCACGTGTATATAGATAAGATAATTGTATTTTTCATTATTTTATGTAAATTTTATTATTTCCTGTGGAATTCTTTCAAGAAATTTTATGTATATATGTTTGTGTTATTTCATGTAATAGAACTTTCGTGCTAGCTTAGACTGTTAAAATTCTGGAGGGAGAATATTCAAAATCCAAGCTTCTGGTAGAAAGACCAGAAATTCCAGGCGAGGTGGGTGCCTAACAGCTTCCCACACTCGTACCCTGACATGGACCCCTATCTCTGGAATAGACCAAAGTATGAAGTCAAATTCAGGGGTTCCTTCCTTTCACAGGAATCCAACCCCCTATTCGAACTCGATCTCTCAATCGAAGTTGGGCTCCACTATAGGGTTCTAGGCCTTGAATCCTAGATGGCGACTCCAAACATCATGATTTCCCCATACCCCCAATAGTCGCCAGACCATGTTTTGGATACCATTCATTCCATTCACCCCCTACAAGGCAAACCAAAGGTGAGAAGGAGGAAAAGAGCGGAAAAAGAGAGCGAGAGAAAAAAGGTATTCTCCCTTGCAACTGCAAAAAAGGATCAGGCCCCTACAAGGACTGATCGTACCGAATACTCCCACATGTGATCATGCATGTTCTATTCTGGAACATCTATGGTATGAAGAAGGCTGCCGCTAAGGTATCCTTAGGTAAAATTATTCGCAATTATGTGCCGGATTTGTTATGCATTGCCGAGCCCATGATCGACCCTATGAAATTCCCATTTCTTTTCTTTAATAAACTTGGCTTCAACTGTGATTTTATTCACAATTTTCGTATCAATAAGGAGCCAAACTTGTGGTTTATTTGAAGAAACATGAAGAAGCCTCTTGTTTCTTCTATGTCGGAACAACAGCTCTCCCCCCGGATTGACTGGAATGGGAACCTAATAGACATCTCAATTATCCACGCCAGATGCCTCAGAGCAGACCGTCGAAGCTTGTGGCTAGATTTGATTACTGGAATCTCTTCTAGGCCTAGACTGATCCTGGGTGACTTTAATGCAACCCTTTTTTTCTCACGAAAGGAGAGGGCCGGGGTGGTTCTATATGGGGGCGGCCACTGAATTTGGTGCAAAGGTGGACGCAGCCTCTATGATTCAAATTCCTTCTTCTGGGAGGAAATTTACCTAAAGCAACAACAAAAAGAGGGGGCATGTCTCAGCTGTTCTGAATAGGTCTTTTGTCAACTCAGATTGGCTGAACTTGTTCAATGATGGCACTCAATAGGTTCTTCTCAGCACGGCATCAGACCATGCTCCCATCCTGGTTTACTCGAAGAACTCTTCTAAGCCCAAAAATTGCCCTTTCAGAATCAACAAATTTTGGATGGAGCGCAATGACTTTCTTAGCATGGTGGAGTGTGCTTGGAATATGCCCTGCCTTGGCTCTCCGATCTCATCATTGGCCTCAAAACTAAAAAGACTGAAGCCCATAATCTGATCCTGGTCTCGGGTTGCCTTACCAAAGTTGGATATGGAGCTTTTGAGCTCTAAGATTGTGCTGGAGGAGATTCATAAAAGAATCGAGGATGAAGGGATGTCTGAGAGTCTTTTCAACATCGAGGTAGATGCTAAAACCCAACATTGGAAAGCCTTGGATAATCATGAAAAGTTGTGGGCGCAGAAGTCTCGAGTCAGATGGCTGAAAGAGGGTGATAAAAATTCCAGATTCTTTCACGTGATGGAGAAAGTCAATAGGTCTAAAAATGCTATTAGAAGCATTATTAGAGATGATGGTGCAGAGTTCACGGATCACGAGCATATGGGGAATCACCTTGTCGATTTCTTCTCAACCTTTCATAGAAGAGTGGATCTTCAGAACCACCTAGATATCTTGGATACCATTCCCAAAGTCTTGCATTATGAGGACGTGCTGCTTCTTGAGACAATTCCTTTTGATGCAGAGATTAAATTAGCGGTCTGGGATTTAGATCCTGATAGCTCGTCTGGTTCTAATGGTTACTCAGGTGCCTTTTTAAGAAGTGTTGGGATATTATCCATGGAGACATGTGCAGACCTATCAAGCAATTTTTCTCTTTAGGTACGCTTCTGAATGGAATCAATAATAATTTTATATTATTAATTCCTAAGGTAGATGGTGCCAGATCTCTGGATAAATTTTGGCCCTTATGTATGGGCAATTTCTTTTGTAAAATTTTATCCAAGATCATAGCCACTCGTATCGCAAGCTTCCTCCCCACGATTATTTCCCCTGAGCAAGGTGCTTTCCAATGTAGGAAATTAATTCAATCTAATATTGGTCTGGCTTCTGAGCTCGCCAATCTTATGGGAAAGGCTTCCAGAGGGGGTGGATTGGGCTTAAAGCTTGATGTGAGGAAAGCTTTTGACACTCTTTCCTGGGATTTTCTTTTCATGGTGCTCTGAAAATTCGATTTCTCTGAGACCATGATAGGATGGATTTTTTCCAATCTTCATTCTGCCAAAATCTCTATTCTCCTTAATGGAGGCCCTGTTGAATTTTTTGAAGTGAGTAGAGGCCTGAGGCAGGGCGATCCCATTTCTCCAATTCTTTTTATTATTGTTGAAGAAGTGCTCTATAGGGGTCTAAAAGATTTGGCCAGGAAGAACCTCATTACTCCTATTGCTAGTCCCAGAGGTTCTTTGGTCCCTACTCACGTATTATTTGCAGACGACATCTTCATCTTCCTCAACGCTTCCAAATGCTACGTCAAAAATCTAAAATTTTTTTTAGAAAATTATTAGAGCTTGTCTGGGCAGGATTTCAACCTTGACAAAAGAAAAATGTTCCTTGGAAAAGTCTCAGCAGATAAAAGACAATGGCTGGTTGAGTCAATGGCTGTTCCTATTTGTAACTTCCCCACCAAATACTTGGTGTTGAAATATTCCAAGGAAGAGTCAAGAGAGACCCCCTTCTCCCTGTGATGGACAAAATCAAGGCAAGATTCTCTGGATGGAAAGGTAAGCTCCTCTCTTTGGCTGAAAGAGTTGAGATCGTTCGATCTGTTATTTCTGGAATGCCTCTCCATAGCTTCTCAGTGTACTGGTGGTCCACATCTTTGATTAAGCGTCTTGAGTCTTGGATGAGAAATTTCATTTGGACAGGGGAGATAGATTCATCTAAGTCCATCACTGTGAGATGGGACTCAGTTTGCAAGCCTAAAAAGGAGGGGTGTCTTGGTATAAGGTACCTCAGAGATGTTAACAAAGCTTTGCTAGCTAAGTTAACTTGGACGGTAAAGCATGAGAAATCTGATTTCAATAGTCTTCTCAGATCTAGAATTTTATCTAGTTGTGCGTAGCCCAAGAAAGGATTTAAAAAATCCTCTATATGGTCTGGTATTTAGAGAATGTGGAAATTTGTAGAAGACAACGAAAAATGGATCATGTGGGATGGAAGGAAAATAGATTTCTGGAGGCACAGCTCGATGGGTTCCCAATCGATCCTTAGCCTCTCTGGCCTGAGTGTTGATTTTTTTAGGAATTTCTATCCTTCAGTGGTAGAGTTCATTGAAAATGGTAATTGGAAGTTACCCTAACTGGAATCTAACCTTCCCAAGCAGATCTTCCAGTCTATTCACTCTCTGCCTCTTCCCTATATCTTGGTGGAAGATAGGTGCATGTGGAAGTTGACCCCTCTAGGCATTTTTTCAGTAAAGACTGCATGGGATGCTATTAGATTGCCTTCTCCAGTTGTTCATTGGGCTCTTATCGTTTGGCATAAGCTTCTTCCTCCTCGGCTTTCCACCCTTGCTTGTCGTTGGGTCTATGGCAAACTGCCAACTGATGATAGGGTCCAAGCCAAAGGGATTAGTCTCTCCTCCAAATGTGATCTTTGTGGCAAGAGCGAAGACTCTTTCAATCATCTTTTCTTGGCTTGCAAATTCTCTCAGGACATTTTGGCCAACATTGCTGCGAAGCTTAATGTGGTTTGGATCAACAAACCATCAGTTGATGAAGTGATTAAATGGTGGATGATCAAAGGCAAAGGTTGGTCTCTAAAAGACCCATGGGTGATCAGTCTGGCTATCTCTGTTGATGCTATTTGGAGAGAGAGAAATCTTAGAAGGTATGAAAATAAATCTTGAAGCTCTTCCATGGTGTATGATGCCATCTCTAGGGATGTAACTTCCTTATGCTTTGGACTAAAAATCTCGCCTAAATCTGCGAGTGACGTAGTCATTTGCAGAAAGCTTCAGATATCTATTGGTCCATCTGCCCTCCTTAGGACCCTGGAAGTTTATTGGTGCAAGCCTCTATTTTCCTGGGTTAAGCTTAATGTTGATGGATGCTCCTTAGGGAATCCTGGACAAGCGGGGGGAGGTGGCATCTTTAGAGACCATCAAGGGAAAAATCTTCTTTGCTTTAGCGTTTTTCTTGGTGTAGCCTCAAACTTCACAGCAGAATTCTGGAGTCTAATTAAGGGCCTTGCCTATGCCCAAGAGATGGGCTTCAGACACCTCTGGATTGTATCCATGCTTCATCATAGACTCATTCCTTGGTTCGTCCTACAGGATTGGACCAACCTCCTTGATTATGTAAATGCTATCGAGTGGAAGATATCTCACTGCTTTAGGGAAACCAACCTGATTGCAGATTTTCTTGCTAAAGATGCAGCCAAGACGAGTACATCAGGCCTGAGAACGACTTTGCCAGCCTCGGTTGTTAACAATCTCCTAATGGATGAAAGTAGGGCGTCCTAGATACAAATTTTATTAATTGTGGTGGTGAATTTTTTGCGGTTGTGAGTCTCTGCTGATGGCTATGCTGAAGGTGGAGGCTCTCTTCCGATTCATTATTTGGATCCTATTGTATTTCTTTTATTCTTTTTTCATCATTTTAATAAATTCGACCTTCTAGCAAAAAAAAAAAAATCCTGTCTTTCATGTTTGCACAAAACATATGGAAATTGATTTTCACTTTATTCATGACCGTGTTACTAAGCATCAATTATCTGTTCAATTTACTTCCACCAAGGATCAGCTTGTTGATGTACTCAGCAAAGTGCTTCCCCTATCCCGTTTTCAGCTCATGTGTGACTAGTTGAAGATTTACGACTTCGATTCTTCTGCTTGAGGGGATGTATTGACATATATTGAATCCTACACAGTTTTGGTAACTCAATATTTGCTTCCTATATGCATCTGGATTCTATATTACATGCAGAAGATTGATATCACATGTTGGATTCCCATATTATGTAATTTCCTAAGTTTCCTATTGTGAGCAGCCAACTAGGGCTAATCATTCCTGTGTCAATTCTATTATTCTCCACAAGTTCATGTCTTTTTCTTTTTTTTCCTATTTTAATGAAATCATGATCTTTGAGGAAAAAAAGTGATAGAAACTCAATAAACAAATACTGTGTTCTATCACAAAATCCTAAAGCGTAAAGAAAAAGAAAGTTCAAGGGGAAGGATGGAGTTGGGCCAGGAACGGAGATTGAAATTGGCTTGCCGAAGGTGAAAGAGAAGAGGAATGCATGTTGACTCATCGTTACAAAATCCAATTTTTATTTTTGACCAAGTTTGAACATGGGCAGGTCCGGAACAGTTTGTTCTAATAAATTAGGATTAAAATCAGCTTAATATTTTCCAAAATATTATAAATTCTATTGAATCAACAAATGAAGCTTCTTCTCATAGCAACATCTCTCTCTCTCTCTCTCTCTCTCTCTCTCTCTCTCTCTCTCTCTCTCTCTCTCTCTCTCTCTCTCATACTAATATATTAATTACTTACCCCACTTATTCTCTCATCAAATTAAATACCTACCATCAATATTATCAATCAAATTAAAATCCTTTTTTTTTTTTTTTTTCGTTTAATCAAATTAAAAATCCTTATAACATAATACCTTGTGTATCTTCCTATTCAATGAATATCTAAATATCTCTCAGATGAAATTAAACACAAAAATTTGGGAGAGGGCATGTGGTCTATCCAACCATAAGACTTAGGAAGTTAGACATAATATATGTGATGTTGAAGATTGGTTAAACCCTTTTTTGGGTAGAAATAGGTCCCATGATAGTGTAAGGGCGCATTTGATTTGTTAATGCTGTTTCTGTATCTAAAAACAGCAGAAATAGAAAAAATATGTTCTATGTTAAGAAGCGATTTTTGGAATTGCAAAAGGTGGTTGGTTTTTCTGTTTCCAAAAACTTTTTCAATAGTGGGGTAGGGGCTACTCTCGGGTTCAAGACACGAGTGAAGGCACAAAGACGTTGCAGGTATGTGGCTCATGAGTAAAGGCATGATGTTGGAGTTGTAGGTATGCTTCGTGGAAATGAGCTTCAGAAGAATAAAGGCAATTCAAAACTGTACGCTTCACACAACCAGGTTGGAGTCGGTCACCACTTTTGGGTAGCGAGAAGTTTCAACAATGGGTTCGGGTTAGGGTAGGTCAAGTGAAGTGTCTGGTTTTTCACATTTTTATCCCTCTCACTAGTTTTTAGAAATAGAAAAATAAATCCGACTTCTTTCTCCATTCCTATTTCTAGACATAAAAATAGGCATAATTTTTTATTTCTATTTCGAAATTTCAAGTGAAACGAAACAAAAAAAATCAAACGGTTTTTTTTGGTGTTTTTCTCTTTCTGAGCATAGAAAAACAAAAAAAAAAACACATTTTTGGAAACAAAATCAAATGGGCCCTAACTTAATTAGAGTTTACCCCAAGTAGGGTTGGTCTATTAGTGATTCGTAATGCGTAAGATGCCTCATGTCTTATAATGATTCGAATCCCCTTTGGTACCACCCTTATTTTTTCCTTGGGGCTCCCAACTTCTTCGGAGTGGAGACGTCTTGTGGGGGCCGTACGAACTATTCCCACTCCAAAGGGGTGTCCCCTTCAAAAAAATAAAAAAAACCTTTATTAGAGCTAGCCACGTTGCATTATAAAGTTTTAAAAATTTATTCAACTAAAAAAAAAAAAAAAACAAATTAAAGCCTAGCGTATTTGGTGATGAGGTTAATGATGTACAAAGCCTACACCAATCAAAATGGTGATAAGGTGATTTATCAAACCAATGGCTTGGATTGGCCACAAAAATCTCCAAGTGCCTAAATAACAAAACAATTGCCCACGTAATGGATCGAAATTTTCTTCTCTTCTCCCTCCTTCCTCTCCTCTCTTCAAATCGCCAAGACAGAACTAGAGTTAAGTCATAAGCCAAACCCTTTGTAGCTGAAATTGACCTTCCTCCCATCAAATTCAAATATTTTTCTTATTTAAATAATAGCATGCGATGTGGCTAAGAACTACCATTGGATGGCATTGGTGTAGAAAATTTTTATGGGATTTAGATTTCTCTGGTACTTTCTTTGGTAGTAGAGCAGTGGGGAAGGTGGTCTCTACATTACTGAATCCTTTAGTTATGAAAGACAACTCTTCAGGATCGAGAACACCTGAGCAAGAAGATGGGATTTAGATTTCTCTGGTACTTTCTTTGGTAGTAGAGTAGTGGGGAAGATGGTCTCTGCTTTACTGAATCCTTTAGTTATGAAAGTCAACTCTTCAGGATCGAGAACACCTAAGCAAGAAGATATGCTCTGAACAATGGTATATGCGGAAGCGATTCGGATCATTCTACTGGTAGGATCGACCATTCAACAAACATTAATGGAAGGGTGTACATCATTACCTGTAACTCCACAAATGCAAAACCTCCACTTGATCTTAGTCTTTTAACAGTGAGTCTTTCTCATACGTATAATTTTGCATTTCCTTGGATCCAAGCTCTTCCACAATAGTTAGGGTTTTCATAAAACTCTAATCATCATACTCAATCACTCAAAGAGGAAGAGAGAGAGAGAGAGAGAGAGAGAGAGAGTGGGAGATGGGAGTGGCGATTCTAGAGAAGGGAGAGAACCATGAGCACTATGTTCTAGTATCTCTCCCACATTGTTTTGGTTAGCCAAATCTAATTTATTGGCAAATCAGAATCCCCTATTAGTTAGTGTTTTAGAAACATCCAACTAAGTAGTGGGTCTCCTATTCAGAGCCAACAACTAAACCAAAACAAATCTTATCATAAAAAAATAAAATCAAATTTATTAGGAGAATAAAAAATATAAAATACTTTTCCTAATAATAGGAAAATAAATAATATAAAATTCTTTTTTTCTTAACAATCTCTTCTATCCTAATATGAAATCTCATCTCTTATGAGGATCCAAAATCTTAAATCACAAAAAAAAATTCATGACCATTAAAATGTTATACATATGGGTTGAACTTATGGGAAACGGATAGGATCCCATTGGGATTCCACCTAGCATGCTATGCATTTTAACTATTCTGCATTCATAGTATATTATTAATCAACACATATGATCCCAAGTAGATGTAACAATCAATACTCAATTTAAGAAGATTATTACGCATCAGTCCCTCCATAATACAATATCACATTATAGAATATAGGGCATGTGTATACTGTCATATTCCCCAGTCCATAGAAATTTTTAGAGATTCTATAATTCTGATTGGATCGAAGAAAATATTTTTCAAAATTATTTATGAAAATAAATATTAATAAATTATATTATTTAAAAAAAACTTTGTAAACAATTTACAAAAAATACCACCGATACCGGATTTATGTCCAATCAAGTATAGTCATTCTCTCTCCTTGATATTCTCCCAATAAGAGTAGTGGATTCCTTGTTGAGAATCTCTTTTAAATACGACCAAACAATATGAATTCAGCACACCAATATATAGTCAGGGAGACATCAACCGTTGATGCACCAAAACTCACAATGTGTGATCGCATCGATAAGAACCCTCAGGTCAAAGGACCGATCGTAAACTACTCATGAGAATTTCATTTCAAATCAATAGACAGTAACACACACTTGAAATTCTCATATGATCTGGTTCAATGTACACTCGCACTTGTGCCTTGAAATCTCCATTCCTAGGTACACATAATACAACGATCATTTACACAAGATGTCCAGTCCCATCTCTAATCATGAACAGTTTTAGGTTAAAACCTAAAGACTTACTAAGGCCCATTATTAAATCACGTAAATTAATTTATACAATTTTTATATAAATATGGAACAATGATGGAAACATTTCCAACACATACCCTCTTGTACATCAAAGTCATCAAGTTGTATCACATGTTCTCAACATATACACATTATATATCAATCCCTTAGTAAAAGATTTTGAAAAATTATTCATTTGAGCTAATCTCATCAACTACTTGAATTAATCTTTCTGTATGATGCAATTTAAATTTCTTATTCAATTGTAACACATTCTCATTATCACATATTTGGATAATAAATAGTTTTACAAGCTTATAAATAGCATCTTATTTAATCAAGAACTTTTATCAATCAAACGACTTGGCTAATTGCTAAACATTCCACTACTGTAGTCAAATCCAAGATAAATTACTCTTTGAAACTATTCCAAAACATAACATAATTACTTAAATGCAAAACCTTGAATATTATGGATTACCTATCACACCTGTTAAATTTCTAAATAATCAGATATTACTTAGATTGACGAGTAGTAACATTACAAACTTAGGTCCACTTCTCAGTAATTCTCAATTACTAAAGCTTGACAGTAACCCAACCATTTTATCTTGAAAAAATTTGTATTCTCACTGAACACATGGTCCATCCAAAAATTGATCAAAACAAATGATTTGTTATTTGATCAACGACGAATGTTTCAGATAATAGAAACTCTTAAGAGATCAATTAGATCTCAAAGACATGCACTCTTCTCTTTTCTATTACATGTCAATACTTTTCAAGATATTAACTGTCAAATATGTGACTATCACAGTGTCCATCTATCGGCAATGAAACCCTGAGGGTATACCATTTGTCAACAATTATGCTTTAATTTTTTTTTCTTTCAATATTTTCTTTCATCTTTATACAGATCCACTTATATCTAATGGGCATACGCCTTATAGTGGATCTATAAAAATCTAGATTTGGTAAAAATAACAAAGACTATTCTAAAGCTAATTTTCTATTATCATTTGTGTCTACTTCCAATACAACACAGCAAAAGTCTGTTTGATTCTAAAGAACTATATATATTTGTAAAAATTTTCTACAAGTCATACTCCTTTATAAGGAAAGTATAATATGTAGAAAGTATAATCATTCTCTTATGATATTAAGACATTCAAGGATATTACATAAAACATTTCAGTTACAAATATCGATTTAGTCAATATACATAGAACGATTCTATGTCAGCAGAAGTATATCACAATGTAATATAATTCTCTTAAAGAAGAGTAACTAAATAGGATTATCAAATCTTGTGCTATTTATTGTTGTATTTCATCTCATCTATCAACCACCTTTGTATTTAAGCTAAATGGTCCCTATACCTTAAGAAATTGTAGAATAGGCTTTCGCACATTCTATTAATTAAAAGGCTCCTCAGATACAAATTTAGATTGATACTTGTTCAATATAAACATTGCTATTTTAAAAGTACAATGCTAATAAAACAGCTGTCAAATATTATCTTATAATATCCAATTTGATCCTTTTACTACATCATACAATATGATGCCACTGGGGTGTCTCAATTGGAGATCTTATACTGTTTTAGATATTTTAAAAAATATCTGATAAGTACTCTCACTTAATCTAATCAAGAATTAACACTCATACCTTTGTCAGGTACAGTATTTACTGGATGATCTACATTAATATAAATTAACTCCAAAACGCAAATAACTATACAATCTTTTGGAAAAATACTTGGTCATATATCTTCATAAATTGGAATTATAAATTGACAGAGGATTTTTCTTCAGATATTCTAGAGGCTTATCCCTCCCAATTTACAAATTCTATCAACTCTATACAACCTTACAAGAAGCACCAAAAGAGTAAAGTTAACTATAGCATACATATAAATTTAAAAATTTTTCATTATCATATCATGGTAATTTCTCTAGCCCCAATTACAAGATGATTTTTAGCTTTCACAAAACATTCTTGTTATATTTAAACCATACAATTAGTTTGTAAACATGTATAAGGAATCGAAGTCCACACATATCATGCGGCAATCGATCATACTAATACACTATTTTTAAATATGATAAGTGTTTCATGAAAATTTCATCCAACTACTTTCATAAGACAGTTAGGTAAAATTGATAATTCTTTGTATCATTTTTTCTTTTATTACTTAGATTCATAAGTCACACTCACACACTTCTTCTTGTTTTGACCATTTTGCATTGAACATGAAGAGAAAACTACAAACGTCATTACTATTGCATTAATTTTTCATTAAAAAAAAATAATTTTCACCAATTACATTAGATGTAAGCGGTGACATAGTTAAGATATTAAAATAAGCATCCATGACTAATTTAAAGGATTCTAATCTGATAGAGTGACCTATTATTATCATGACATAGTCAAGAATTAGAGAACTTTAAGTCATCTTGGGTAATTGATAGATTTTAGTTAACGATCAATGAACATTGTTAGTTTACTCATCAAACATTTCCTTAGCATCCTCATCATGCCTATAACCCTTGGCAATTTGTAAATAGCATCATAGAGTCAACTATTGAAAAAGTATTATCTCTCAGGATAAACCAATTTACTCAAATACAAGCATGAGTAAATAGTTTTGTCTATTCCAACCAATTAGATCAGACAATGGGTCAACATTATAATAATTAGTGAATTAGTGATGGTAAAATGAATAATGATGTACAATTAATTCACAGATACATACCATTGAATACAAGTGGACCCAGCCCAATCAATGGTTTCTTACACCTTAAGCTTCCTTCAAAGCTTTGGAGTGTGAATTAGAATAATTCAACCCTTACATACACAACTTAGCCTATCGGAGTTTATTATTCACATGTTGATTGACTGGACTAATTTCTGTCCATCATAAAGACTTCTAATAATTTTGACCACATGAGTACCATGCCTATTCCTATCAGCTGACATATACTCCAGTCAAGTGTATACCCATCATCTCAGGATGAATCATGGCATCATGAGCTAGTGTCTACTATCGCAATACACCTCTCACTAACCATATCCTCTACTTATCACATAGGAGATAAGTGTAGACCATTTATTAATCAATTAAAAGCCTTATCCTATCAACATTTGTCAGAATTGATCTGCGAAACCTCTACTCTCACCGACCATGGGAGGTCATAAGAATCTCACCTATTGGGATTTCTCTTATCACACTTGCTTTATAATGAAGGAAACAGGAACACATATACATAGATAATCATATAGGCATACATTCAATGTATTATCATACATTAAATGTATTATCATACATTACATTGTATGTATTTAAACTAGCTTCACATCACATGTAATAAAGCAAATATTTATATCAAACAATTAAAATAAGCATCACATGTAAATTATTAACTATAGTGGTTATGGGATGGCATTCGGAGTTAAATTGACTTTGTATCTTATGTAAGTCAGTTTGATTCCATGATGGGTGGGAGTAACATAGTCTCATTAGCTACTCCCACTCAACTTAGTTAATTGATAGTGTGATGAAAGTTGCATAAAAATAACTATTACATTGGAATAATAAAATAAAAAAATTCATCTTGATATTAGCACTTCCTCCAAGCAATCAGCACCCCCGATCAGCCCTGATCAACTTTTTTTTATCATCTCACAATCATCGTTATCGTTTATCTCTCGATCATCTCATGATAAAATAAAATCCTAATTCTATTTTACATTATCTTTATTAAAGAAACCTTGGAAAAGCAACCCACCAAATGGATGCATAGGGGTAATATATCATTTTATAAAAAGAATGGAGAGAAAGAGTAAATAGATAATGGGAGACGAATTTCACAATCATATATATGCATGTCATCCACATAAAAATCCATATGGTTCATTTTAAATCCTATAACCACTAACCAATGCATGCATTTGATCATTTTATTTCATTTATATGAAAATTAAGATTTACAAAACCACATTTCGAATTGTCAACATTTGGGAATCTTTTGCATATGTACATCTTATGTACTTGAAATTATCACACTCCCAAAACCAAACATTAAATCATATTTAATTGTACCGGTTCAAGGGCTCATGGGTCCATTAAGATTTAAGAAGCCCAAAGAATATATAAATGTACAAATTAGCTTAATGGGCACTGTTTTCTGTAAATAGTACTTAACACTTTAAGCTACAGGTCCACTTTGGGCTTTATGTACAATGTAATAATCTTAGCCCATAGTGTAATTCACCTCACACACACAGTATCTCACTATATTTAACGAAAAAGACTATTATATCTCATGTAACAAAACATGCAAGTCTAACTTGCAAAACCGTTCAAATTCCAAAATTTTAATTTTCACATAACACTATATAATGTGGGCCCCACCGAGTCATAACATTAAACTCTTTAATGTTACAAAGGTAATTTAAATAATATAGGTGTGTCTCACAAGAATGGCCATGCCACAAGGGGTCAAGGTACCAAATAGGTTTTGTTTTAACTTCTTAAAACAAAAATTAAAAAATTAAGTCCAAAACTAGTTTCAAGAAACAAGCTAAAAACTATTTTTAAAAAGAGCTAAAGTATAAGGAGTACTCACCCCCTTAATTAGAGGCCAGGCAAAAAATGTTCAAGTTACCCATTCATGCCGCTAACAACCCCCACAAGGTTCCTAAACATCTTAGGCCCGTCCTGATTTAAACTGCTGGCACACAAGAATTAAAAGAAAAATAAACACTGTTTTCACAAAATGGGCTTAAAACATTAGATTGTATCAACCTGAGTTGGGTTAGCCTAAAAAGTATTTTAGGTAAAGAATCAACTCAAAGAGTTACAAAACAGTGGTAGTTTGTAAGCCCATTACCCATAGATTAAAACCATTCAAACTTTAAAATACATCTAGGCCCATTTGGGCTTTGTAACTTTCAGAACATTAAGTTAAAAAAATATCAGGCCTATATGGACTTAGAAACTTAAAATAATTAAGTTAAAACATATTAGGCCCAAGAGATGCGTATCGTATATGCATAAAACCCAATCCACAAGCCAATACAAATTTAAAAAAAAAAAATATATATATATATATATATATATATGACTTAATTAAAGGGCAATAGAGATATTAAATATATAGGTTTCTGAAACCCTATCTAATCTTTCTCTTTCTACTAGTCGTACCTACAACTTCTTTGTAGATTTTTTTTTTTTACTTAACATAACATTCACTGTTTCTGTGAACAGTGATCATTATTCACATGAACAGTATCGCACTGTTCCTATTTTGGTTCGTTTTTCAATTTAAAGAAAAAAAATCAAAACCAATTCTGATATTTTATCTTATTAGTTAGAGAATCTAATAAACTAAAAAAAAAAAATTAATACTTTAACTTATGTTAAAATTCATAAACAAAATAAAGCATTGTTTGTTATCTATTAGATTTTTTTTTTTTTTTTTTTTTTAATGAAAGTCTTGGATCAAATGCAATGCAATTCACGATTAAAACAATTGAAAGCCCCCCATCGGTTGGGAGGCTCTGATACCACTGAAAGACGGTAAGCGATTCGGAGGTCGGCCATTCAACAAACATTACTGGAGGGATGTAGATCATTACTTGAAATTCTACAAGTGCAGAGCCTCCACGTGATCTTAGACCTTTCACAGTGAGTCCTTCCCGCACGTACAACTTTATTTTCCCTTGGATCCAAGCTCCTCTATAATAGTTAGGGTTTTTATAAAACCCTAATCATCATACTCAATCACTCAAAGAGGAAAGAGGGAGATGGAAGAGGCCATTCTAGAGAAGTGAGAGAACCATGAGCACTATGTTCTAATATCTATCCCACGTTGTTTTGGTTAGTCAACTCTAATTTATTAATTAATCAGAATCCCCTATTAGTTAGTGTCATAGAAACATTCAACTAAGTAATGAACCTTCTATTCAGAGCTAACAATTAAACCAAAACAAATTTATCATAAAAGATAAGATCAAATTTATTAGGAAAATAAATAATATAAAATTCTTTTTTTCCAAACATGCTCATCCGCCATGACAAAGTTTTCTGTTATTTTTTTCTTTCCTTTTCTACTGCACGACTCTTTTTTGGTTGTTCATGGCGTTCTTCAGCAAAATGGAAGATGAAGGAGAAGAGAGGAGAGGAAGGAGGGAGAAGAAGAAGAAAAGGGGGAAAACCTTTCGCTTTCTACCAAATTCGGTTTTCCTGCTCTGTCTCTCATTCGACTGTCCATGTGTCGCAATCCAAGAGCGTCTCCACTAGCCTCCGCCAAATTCTCTCCCCGTTTAGATTTCGATCCCCATGTAACCTACCCTAGTCCCTAGTTGAACGCCTATAAGCCAGCATTTATGATATTTTCATCAAAAAGGAAAAAAATAAAAGATATATATATATATATATATGGGGCATTAATTTCTATATATACATCCATCAAGCAGTTAGTTTTTTTTTTTGTAATAAAAAAAAATGATGCTTCGATAGTGAGCATGCCAAGACTCGAACCCACAACCAGCCGATTCAAACGATGATGAATTGAGGGTGGAAAGTTGAACTGATTTGAAGTCTTAATCTTGTCTAGGCATGCCGCCTTCCCCTACATTAACATGAAATCTGGTACAACCCAATCAAATCCAAAAAGAAAAAAAATATTCTCAAATGAAATCTGGTAAAATCCGATCAAATCCAAAAAAATCTCTCTCTCTCTCTCGCTTGTGCGTGGCCTTAAATCCTCTTGAAATATGGTAAACCCAACAACTTACCGGGTCCAGACCCAAACCCAAAACGCCCGTCTCTCTCTCTCTCTCTCTCTCTCTCTCTCTCAAAAGCAGAAAAAAGTACTTGGTTTCGTTACCCCAGGAAGGACTAGAGAAAATGTCGAAATCAGCAGAAGAAGTTCACCCAACAAAGGCTTTCGGATTGGCAGCAAGAGATTCCTCTGGCGTACTCTCTCCTTTCAAATTTTCCCGAAGGTTAGTTTCTCCTCCACCCTAATATTGCTTCTTCCCCACTACTCCAGATTGTTGAACTTAGACAGCTCTGTCATTCTCACTTTTACTGTCCATTTTTTTTTTTTGATAGATAATTATACGGTGTATTAAAATGATGAAAGAAATTACACTGGAAGACAACCCTTAAGAACCCTATCCGGGACTGACAAGAGAGGGGAAGGGACCCCTACAACGGCAGGACATGCCCGGCCAATCCTTTTTTAAAACTTCTACTTCTCTATTAGAGAGAGGAAAGCATTAACTGATCAATATATATGATAGGCGAGTGATGTTTTTGAATTGTACTCAGGGTTACCGGTGATGAAGATGTGAGATTCAAGGTGTTGTTCTGTGGAGTTTGTCACTCAGACCTTCACAGCGTTAAGAACGACTGGGGCTTCTCTAGGTACCCTTTAGTGCCTGGGTATGACTCACTCTCTCTCTCTCTCGCTCTCTCTCTATGTGCAATCTGACTGTACCAAGCACTAATCCAAGCACTACTGATGATGGTATCCAATCCTTTTCCTTACTTTTGGAAAAAAAAAAGGGTAATTTTTATGCAGAAACCTTGGATGGTTTGTAACCTGCCCTCTCGATATTAGGGGTCTTGAGATCTGTTAGAATGGCTTACCAAGAAAAAAATTTGTTGGAATGACCTATGGGAGGGTGGCAATTTTGTCCTCTTTATGTCCTGAATGCCATACGGCCCATACATAAAAGCTTCCTTTTCTTATAAAGCCATATACATACTTATAGCACACGCAGGAAAAATTAGACAATTTAAAAAAAAAATTGGTACTCTTTTGTCAATCTATACCTCCCCTCCATCATCTTACAGGAGGAATGAAAATTCATCCTCCACGTTGGCCTAGTCCATTGCCATGCACTGTTTTAGTTATTAGAATCGTATGTGCTGCAACCGATACTGATACTAGATTGACATGATATAGGTGAAATGGCTAAGAACTCTATGTTTTATACGTAGAAATTGGACTTTTGATCCCATATCGGCCGACTGATACTAGCAACACCACATTAGATAGATCTCCATCGACTCCGGTTGAATCTCCATTCAAATAATTTGGGAATCAACTAAAATCATTCAGAATCTGTTAGACTTGCTTGGATTTGGTCAAGGTACTTTTTTTTTGGGGGGTCAAAATCAGATGAAATTAAAGTCAGGTTCAGCCAATTCCAGTTCAAATCCAACAATTCAACCAATCTGATTCTGATATTTTAAACCTTCCAATGGATTCCAATGACAGTAATGTGTGTGGGTTCTTCTATCGCATAAACCTCTTTATGCTTACAAGACCAGGGGAAAATCTTAGAGAAGTATCCGTGGTAGATTTGTTAATGGGAAAGTGTTCCCATGGCTCCTGCATATGCACAAGGGCCAATGGAATCCCATGAGAAAACATCAACTATCTAGACTATGGTGAGAACCATTTTCATACTGTCTGATCCACACAGATGGAATTTGCCTTAAAATTTGTTTTTGAATAGATTCTGTTAAACCAGACCTGTACGAGGACCTGACCGCTCTCAACTATCTACTAGGGATTCATTTTGTATTTAGCCCCCCCTCCCAATGTGTCTAGGCACAGGGCTACGTTTTCCCACAAAAGCCACTGTTCCTTAATTAATATATTTGGAATCAGTGGCACTGATCAATTGGTTGACGCTGTCACTAAGATTATAATATAGTCTATTCTTTTATACATAATATATATGTACAGGCACGAGATTGTGGGTGTAGTAACAGAGGTTGGATGCAAGGTAAAGAAATTCAAAGTAGGGGATAAAGTGGGTGTTGGATGTATGGTTGGAGCTTGTCATTCCTGTGATAACTGCAACAACGATCTTGAGAACTACTGCCCCAAACTCATCTTCACCTACAACGCGACTTACCATGATGGGACTCGCACCTTCGGGGGTTACTCTGATGTGATGGTCGCTAATGAACGCTATATCGTCTTAATGCCGGAAAATCTTCCCCTAGATGCTGCCGCGCCCCTATTGTGTGCTGGGATCACTGTGTACAGCCCTATGATATATTATGGACTTTGCAAACCTAACCTGCATTTGGGTGTGGTAGGGCTTGGTGGGCTTGGTCATGTGGCTGTGAAATTTGGCAAGGCTTTTGGAATGAAGGTAACTGTGATCAGCACCTCCCCAAGCAAGGAAAAGGAAGCCACTGAACATCTTGGCGCCGACTCGTTTCTAATCAGCCGTAATTCAGGCCAGATGCAGGTACTTCTTTTCCCTTTTTTATTATTACGGCAGAGGATGAGGGAGTTTGGATCAGGTCCTCATACGAGAATGGTTCTCATATGGTGCTTGGTCAGTGCTTGGAAACCACTCAATCTCTTTCTTCTTACAACATACTGAGAGATTTGAATGTATTCCAGGTGTGGATCAGGTTGGGGAGTCTAGATCAGGTTCTCATGCAAGAACCATTTTGATTGTGCCCAACTGATACACACATAGAATCCACTTGTTCTATCGCTTCTTACAACATATTTTCACATTAAGCGGATTCTGTGTGTGGATCAGACATCCTCTAGTAGCTCAATCAATAGAAGGACTGGGTTAAAAAGAGTATGAAGGCCATTTTAAAAACAGAAACAAAAGAGAATGACACAGACCGGAGATCCCCGCAGCATGCCTAATATTTTCCTTTATTATTATCACGTCTTAACTTTGAAATCCAGGCTGGCCTTCAAAATTTTTAGCCAAATAGTACACCCCACCGACAGGTGTTGGTGAAGGTAATAATTTGTTTACTGAGTGGGTATGTCACTTGGCAAATTTGATGGGTCAAGCCCTCATATCCTGGTCAGAGTCGTCAGACAAATAAGTGGGTCATGCTGTACTCAAGCTCTTACCCAAAAATAAAAAAAAAAACGTTATTGAGGGTCCCATTGTTAATTGGGCAACGGTTTCCCGAATATCCTTTGTGGAAAAGTTTTTTCTATATTATGCTGGTCTTACACATGAGGTTCAACCATTGGATAGGTAGAACAGAATTTGACATCCAACTATGCTGCCATTTGTATTATGTAGGCTGCCATGGGTACAATGGATGGAATCATTGACACAGTCTCTTCTGTTCACCCTTTGCTGCCGTTAATTGGTTTGTTGAAATGTAACGGGAAGCTCATCATGGTTGGTGCACCTGAGAAGCCGCTTGAGCTACCGATTTTCCCTTTCCTCTCGGGTGAGTATAGAATCACTAGCTAGATATTTGTTTATTTGAAACTTTAAATGATTAATTATGTTATTGGGTTCAGTAAATCGTCAACTTGTGGGTTAACTGACTCTATACGCCTGATTACTGAAAAAATATTCATAAAAATCAAAAGAATGTCTTTAAAAATCTAAAGGGTAGAGGTTTTGTGTACGGCCTTGCATGGTACACGTGAGGTACCATGTCATTGGATGAGGTGATAAATCATGTATTATACATGATCATATCCATCGATTAGGTGCATGACCATGCACAGAACCTTTTGCCAAAAAATAGATCAACTTATGATCAACTTGACCAAGTCATATCAACTTTGTCACATGAGAGGTATACTAAAAAATTCACTATCCAGCCAAGTTGAGTCTAATGCTGAATTTTTGTGAGTTTCAATTTTTTTGGGTTGGACTAGGGTTTAGGTTTCAACTATAGTGCGACCATTCCCGCATATCAAATATCCTTTTACCACGTGAACAGTTGATGTGGCTATTTTAACAGTTGCTAGATGGAGAGACTAAGGTCTTGATAAATTAGGGGTGTCAATTTGTGGCCCGAACCGGGTAAACCGACCGGGACCGAACGTTTAAAGACCGGCCCGGCCCGGACCGTTTATTAAACGTGTCGGGCTTGAGCCCGGCCCGTTTATAAATGGTCGGTCTCGGTTTTGCTACTTGAACCGTCGGGCGCCCGACCGAGACCGACCGAATAACGCCCGACCGAGACCGGCCTATTGTGCACCGACTTGGCCCGACCCTTTAATGATTGTAGAATACCTATTTTACCCCCCAAATTAAAGAATAAAAACTAAAAAGTAAAGACATGTTCACATTTTAAATAATGGTTATATTTTGTATCATTTATTGATTTATTGTCATTTTTTTGGGCTTGCATAAGTGGGCCGGAATATAATAGCACATTTTAAAGAGGGCCCGTTTAAAAACCGGTTAAAGCCCGTTTAACATTAAACATATCCGTAGCCCGGTTAAGGCTCGATTAAAGCCTGATTAAGGTGGCCCGATTATAACCCGAGACCGACCGACTGAATATAAAGTGTACCATGCCCTCAATAACTAAGCCCGATTAGTTAAATGGGCGGACACGGTGTAGCCTTTGAAAGTCTTCAAGCCCGATTAAGCCCGACCGAAACCGAACCGGCCCGACCGGTTGACACCCCTATGATAAATCACGTGTCAAATTTCAAGGTCTAATTTATTATTTATACTCCCAAGTTTTTCAACATAATATCTCGATTTATGTTAAGTAAACATTGTGGTTTGTTCTTTGTTGCTCCATACAGGAAGGAAGGTTATAGCTGGAAGTTTGATGGGAGGAATGAAGGAAACCCAAGAGATGATTGATTTTGCTGGAAAGCACAATATTACAGCAAACATTGAGGTTATTCCAATGGACTATGTGAACACTGCAATGGAGCGTCTCGCTAGGGCTGATGTCAAATACCGATTTGTCATCGACGTTGGGAATACCTTGACTATTGCATAGAAAACAGAGCTATCCGAATTATGAATAAATAGAAATAATAAGACCTGGAAAAATAGTAAAATTTTGTTTTAGAAGGTTGGATTCTTATATTGTTATTGGTACGTACCTCACCGTCAAGATTTTGCTTTGCAACCCGTGTTAGGTAGGGTTGGTTTTCAATTCTTGGGTAATTGGGTAGCATGGGTAGCATAAGCCCTAAGGTTACATCCTTTTGAACCCTAACCTAGAAAGGGTCAATTTTGGGTCAAGGGTCTGAACCATTCCAGATCGATTCAATTGGGCAGTACTGAATCAGGTTGGTAGATGGCCTGATATACATTCCGCTGTTATACTGAGTATTGCAACCTCAATACCTCATACAATAGAGGGAGAAAGGTGGGGAGAGATGGGGGCCAGTCACATCTCAACTATCTTAACGTTCAGCCACCGATGAAAGAAAACTTTGTCCTATCTCATATAGGTGAGTTTTCCTATGACCATTGATCAGTTTAGTAAGGCTTCTCTATGCAGCCTAGCCTTTTTTTGTACAATGTCAAAGGACCCTTTCTCACAGGATACTTTTTCCCTTCGATAGCTAGATATCATTTAACTTGTTTGTTTGGAAATTTCTCGAAAACTTGATATAGAATCTTCTCTCCACCAGAACTATAGGGCAAGTATACTCATTACTAAACTTGTTGAAGAGATGACATGCCAACTTTTGGGTCTAAGTTATACAATATGGCTCCCCATATTAGGACATCTTAATCATGTACTTTGGTACTTGAAAAAACCACCCTATAGCTATCGAAGTTGAAATGCCCAGCTAGGAATCCAATTTACAACGTTACTTCAACTCACCATCCAACTATTCTAGTATGCCCATTGGTAATATCCTTATGCCTTGTTAAAAAAAAATCTTATTATTGAGGTGGAATGAATATTGCTGCTTTCAGCCCCATAAAAATCTCCTAATGTTATGCATCGGATCAGTTAGGTGCCGGGTAGGCGAAGGGTGGGGCATTGAAACCAAAAAAATGAATGTTCAGCTCTGAAGTCAAAAGGATTCACCATATAGGGATTACAACACTATAGAGGTGAGAGAGAGAGGAATATGTATCGGTAATTTCATTTTAAAAAGCGATTTCTATCATTCAACTGGCATAATCAATCTTATTCAAGAAGACGTTAGACTCACTTTCTTTTGAGCCAAACAAGATTTTCCGGATGGGATTTGAAGCATCCTCTCGAGGTTAGAAAGAAAATTTAGCGCACAACCACTCGATGCCAACTCGTCACTCACGTGACAGGTAAGGAATGATAGTAACTCATTCGACACAGAATCGCTTTGCAAATTCAAAAGCACCCTATGTGGATATAATATACTTTTGGGTGAAAATTGTCACCCCCAACTTATCCAGAATGTCGCAATAGGTCAAGGCAACTTCCAAATCCCCGATTACAACATCATCATCGAGAAATCCATCCTAACGTGAACCAAATGACAAGGGAAAAAAATTGTTGCATATTGGTTGTCCTTGTTGTCAACCTTGACCACGTGTCAACGATGAGGTGGTTAGAAGTGATGTCATGGTTGTGTATGATCACTGAGTTATCTTAGTAGTGCTCATAAATGTGTCACACATCGCATGTGTGAAAGTAGAAGTAGTGTATGAAAGATGTCCCTTCATTAAAAGAGAAGAAATCATTGTTTTATACAATGACAGCACATTTGATGGTATTTTCGAAAATCTAGATGAAAGATTTAGAAAAAGACATGTGCATGTAAGTTGCATATTCTTGATCTCTGAGTCTATCACAATTGAAATCACATCGATCAGATATCAGAATAAATAGATATGATACAATCTTCAGGCCAACGTGTAAGCCGAAAAAGGCAATATCTTACACATTAATTATATTCAATCTCATTTTTGAGTTTTATGCATTACATATGGGTTGAAGGTATAAACATAATAAATGTAGTTCTTTGAGTCCTCTATCCGTAGAAAAAATAATCGGGACAATCAGAGTTCGGAAGAGAGATGATTTTTTTTGTATGATCGCTCTGAAAAAGAGTCAACAATTTCTCATGATGGGTTTAGTTCACATGACTTCGAGCTGAATTTTGAGATATTTTGAAGACAAATTAGAGGATATTTCTACCAAAGTTGTAGATATTTGAGTCTACTTTTATAAGAAATAAGAATTGACTCATTTAGAGTTATATATAAAACGTTATGACTCCCATACGGAGGTAAGGTCAATCTACCAGAGTAGATTTGTTCTGAATCAGGTGGTTAGACCTACATGATTTTGGGGCTTTTGTTGGATCTTCTTAAGTGGATTTTAGGGATTTCTTTCATAACTTCTTGAAGAACAAAAAGAAGGAAATAACTATGAGAGAGAAGAGGAGAAAAGAGAAGAAGAAGCCAAGTATTTGTGTGCTCTCATGCCTAAATCTTGAGAAAAAAAATTTGTTTGAAGATTTTTGTATATTGAATGCTTTGATACCATCACCACCAAGCTTTAGAAGCCATTAAAGACAACATTGAAGGTTGGAAAGGGGTTTTGGAGTTCATCAAAGATAAATAAGCTTCTCATGTGTGATAGAAGAAGAAGAAAGACCACTATCTTCAACTCTTAAAGGTTTCAAGATTCTTCATCACAAAGAAGCTCTTTGTGTGATAGAAGAAGAAGGAGAAGCTAAAGAAGATGATGATCTATCATCTTCTCTTGAAGGTTCAAGATTAACCATCAAAGAGGGAAAGTTAAAGATTTCAGTATATTTGAGAATCTCAGAGAAGCTCTCCACCTCTTACTAGTCAAGGCAAGTAATCTCTACTCACCAAGTCCTATTTTATATGACCTAGGTTGTTAAAGTCGCATAACCTAAGGTATTGATTATAAAGGAAGGGACGTGTACTCATATTTATCATCATATACATTGTAAAAGGGGAGTGAAAGCCTAGCCTAAGTATTATGTCAAGTTTAAGCAGGTGTCATAGCACCTGGACTGTTGTAGAAGTCACAAGCTAGTTGAGTATTGAGCAAAATACGAAACCTAGGAAGGATATTACTCTGTGGAGTAAGTAGTGAGCCAAACTATATAGATCTTGTGCCATTTGTGTATGCTTTGTATATTAGAGTGTGTGGGCTGTGTCTGGTAGACCTGGCCACTGAGTGGTGTAAGGTGGACAAACATACGATTGTGTGTGTTTAACAGACTATAGGGTAGCTTTAAATAGACATCTCTAGAAAATATTTTATAGACACTGTTCACCCCCCCTCTCAGTCTCAACTTGGGATTCACAAGTGGTATCAGAGCACTGGTTCCTCAGTTTTGAGGATTAACAACTTTGGGGTTTGATCTAAGAAGGTTAATAATGGCATCCGGTGAGGGCAGACATGTGGGTGGTAGAATTCCCTATTTGGATTAGGTTACAGGTTCCGAAAAATTAAAATGGAAACATACTTGAAATCTATGGGTTATGATGTATGGATGATAGTAAGAAACACACTCCATCAAATGAAGAAGTCATGGTTGACACAGAAAGAAGTCATGACTCCTAATGAGTTTGTGAGAATTGAAGGTTGTAAAATTGTAAAGAAAATCTGGGAAAAACTTCAAGCAGTTCATAAGGGAGATGATAGAATTAAAGAAGCCAAGCTTCAATATTTCAGAGTAGTATTTGAAGGTTTGAAGATGTCTAAAGAAGAAACAACTGAAAGTTTTATGAACAGTGTCAGTGAAGTCACCAACTCCATCAGAGGTCTAGGTGAGACAATGTCAGATGTAATGATTGTGAAGAAGGTTCTGTCATCAATGCCAGATTGGTTTGATCCCATAGTATCCACTATTAAATAATCCAAAGACTAAAACATTTTGAGTCTAGATAACTTACATGGTACATTGACTGCATATGAGATGAGAAAAGTCAAGCCAAAACAGAAGCATATTGAAAAGGATGTTGCTTTTAGAGCTTTCAAAAATCTAAAAATTAATGAGAACCATGAGAATGAGGAATCTGATGATAAACTTCTAGCTTATTTTTCTAAAAGATTCAAGAAAGGAGGTGAAAAATACAAAGAAAAACTTCCATTAAAATGCTTCAATTGTGGAGGCATTGGACACTTTGCATCCAAATGTACCAAGAAAGGAAAGTTAAATGACTTTGAAGATGAAGAACAATATGATGACACTGACAAAAGGGAAAGAAAAAGTATGTGCCCAAGAAGAAGTACAATTTTAAGAAAAAGGGGTTGATTACAGAGGAGATTTCTACCACATCAAAAGAAGAACTTGAAGATGAGGAAGAAGAGCATGAAGATGATCAAACACTCTTTGTAACCATTGTAGATGTAGCTTCTCTCAAGGAAGTTGAAAATTCAAAAGAAACTGAAAAAGAATTTGAGGGAGAATATGAATTGGAGGCTGAGCTTTATACAGCAGTGAAGATCTTAAAGCAAAAAAGAAAATAATCAAATTGCTTGAAAGTCAATTGGAAGAGACTGAGGAAATAGTGGATCAATTAAAAAATGCTATTGAAGAAGTAAACATCAAATTATCCTTTAATGAAGAAGAATGCATTTTTCTCAAAGAGCAACTAGACATTCTAAAAGATGAGCTTGGTGAGAGACATAAAAGAAGTAATTTGGAAGCCACCTCACCATCCCCTCCAGTTGAGACTCAAAGATCAAAAGACAAGGAAGTAGCATCTCAGTCAACCCAAGCATATTATCCTTTCTCTAGTAACTCAAAAGGGAATGTGTTGGATGAAATCTTAAGCTATCAGAGATCACCTCAAAGAAAATAGGTCTTGGTTATATTCAAGAAGGACCTACAAGAGTTAAGAAAACTACCGGAAAGGGAACTACAAAAAATCCTGTGAGATTTGTGAGAGAAAAACAAAGAATTCCGATTACAAAGAAAGTGTCAAAGCAAGAGATTGATAGAGATAGCTTCAACAAAGTTAGTTATCAGAAGACAAACATTTTCAACAAAAATGGTTGGCAGAGACAAGTTTTTAGAGGATATTGTTATGATTGCAACAGCTATGGGCACAAGATGTTAGAGTGCAGAAGGCAAGTTAGACCAATGGTTGTGATGAGCAAAAACAGATTTGCTCCCTTGGTAGAGGACAATGTTGAATGCTTTAGATGTTATAGATTGGGGCATATTGCTAGAAATTATCAAATAATATTTCCTTCACAAAGGCAACCAAGAAGAATTATGAACATAAATTTTCCAAGAGAGAGAGAGAGAGTTCAAATAAACTGGAAAGAAGTAAGAAGAGAAGCAAGAGAGCCCATTACTATTACAGAAAAGGCAGTGTGGGTTAAGAAGAGATAGAGAAGGAATAATAACTCTTTAATTGAGCAAATAGTTTTCAAAGCTCACAGTAGCCCTCTGTCTTGGATACTTGACAGTGGATGCTCCACTCACATGACAGATGACAAGAGCAGGTTTCTAAACTTAACCTTAGTTAAAGGTGGAGTGGTTAGATTGGGAAACAATGATGGAGCAAAAATTGAAGGAAGAGGCTCAGTAAACTTAGACAGTGGAAAGATCAAGTGTAACAATGTGTTATATATTGGTGGCTTAAAACGGAATCTCCTTATTGTAAGCCAAATATGTGATAATAAAAATAATGTCATTTTCACCAAAGAAGGTTGTATTGTCCAGAAAGTTGGAAATGGAAAAATAGTTTCTCAAGGTACAAGAACTCCAGGAAATCTATATGTTTTATCAGAATCTGATGATTGTAGTTGTATGATGGGGCAAGATCAAGAAAATTGGTTATGGAACAGAATATTGGGTTACATCAACTTTAAAAATTTGACCAATCTGAGCAGAGAAGCAGCAGTAAGAGATCTTCCAAAGATTAAGATTCCATCAAATCATATTTGTGGGCCTTGTCAAAAAGGGAAGCAAACCAAGGCTACTTACAAGCTTAAGGAATATTACAAGAGCAAGCCCCTTGATTTGGTTAACACAGATTTGTGTGGTCCTATGAGAACACAAGCTTTTGGACAAGAGAGGTGCTTCATTTTATTTATAGATGAGTACTCTAGAATGACATGGGTGATGTTCCTAAAGGACAATACAAAAGCTTTGGACTATTTTAAAGTGTTGAAGAAAAGGGCTGAGAATGAGTCTGGAAGAACCATCAAGTGTTTGAGATTTGATCAAGGTAAAGAATTCATATGGAATGCTTTCTCTGAATTCTGCAATGAACATGGGATCAGAATATAATACTTTGCAACGATAACGCCCCAACAAAATGGAGTAGTGGAGAGAAAAAATAGAACTGTTCAAGAAATGGCAAGAACAATGATCTCTGAGAATAATATAGCAAAAATATTTTGGAGAGAAGGGGTAAACACAACAATTCATATTTTGAATAGATGCATGATAAGGCAACATGAAAACAAAACTCTTTATGAGCTATGGTTTGGGAGAAAAGCTACAGCTAAATACTTTAGAGTGTTTGGATCAAGATCCTTTATCAAAAGAAAAGAAGAGAATTTGAAAAAATTTGATGATAGGGCCGATGAAGGAATTTTCTTGGGATATTCTACAAAAAGCAAAGCCTACAGGTGTTATAACAAGAGACTTGAAAAGATTGTAGAAAGTTCGATGTGAGAGTTGATGAACATTTTTTACTTTAAGGCCAACGGATCTTGTGGAACCAATCTTTGAAGAGATTGATGGTGATGATGTTATTGATATTGGAAAGCAAATAGTGTTGGAGTATGATGCTCAAGTTTCTGAAACTAAAGCAGAAAGAGATGGTAGACCTAGAGACGGAAGGTTGGAAAAGGATCATCCACCTCACCAAATCATTGGAGATCCAAATGCTATAGTCCAAACTAGAAGAATGAAGTCTGCTACCTACTCTCTTTTGTCTCAAATTGAGCCAAAGAGTGTGATGGATGCTAGTAAGGATGAACAATGGTTGAAGGCTATGAATGGGGAGCTAAACCAAATTGAGAAAAATGACACTTGGGAACTAGTTCCCCGACTAATCGATAAGAATGTTATTGGAACCAAGTGGGTGTTCAGGAATAAGTTAAATAAAGATGGAAAGGTTATCAGAAACAAGGCTAGATTGATGTGTAAAGGCTATGCTCAAGTTAAAGGGATAGATTTTGATGAGACATTTACTCCAGTTGCAAGACTTGAGTCCATTTGCATGTTTTTGGCTCTAGCAGTGTACAAGGGATATAAGGTATATCAAATGGATGTAAAATCAGCTTTTCTGAATGGCAATCTTGAAGAGGAGGTCTACATAGAGCAACTAGATGGCTTCCAGCTTGGTGATGATCCGAATGCAGTGTCCAAGTTGAAGAAAGCCTTATATTGCTTGAAACAAGCTCTAAGGGCTTAGTATTCGAGGTTGGATGGTTACTTACATCAATTGGGACTCAGAAAAGGTGTTGTTGATAGTAATTTGTATGTGATGATTGAGGACAGTAGTCAATTGGTGGTAGTTATGTATATAGATGACATAATCTTTGGGGGTCATTATGACAAATTGTGTCAATAATTTGCAGAAAAGATGAGGACAGAGCTTGAGTTGTCAATTCTTGGTGAATTATTCTACTTTCTTGGGTTGTAAGTATGTCAACAGGAGGATGGCATCTTTATATCTCAAATAAAGTATGTCAAAGAAATGTTGAAAAAGTTTGGAATGTAGGATAGCAAACCTGTGGGAACACCTATGGTAGTTGGTTGCAAGTTGAGTTCAAATGGTGAGTCAACAACAGTGGATCAAACCTTGTATAGGTTAATGATTGGGAGCTTACTGTACCTAACAGCATCAAGGCCTGACACATTCTTCAGTCAATTTGCTTAGTGGCAACATTTCAAGCAAGTCCTAAGGAAACTCACTTATTAGCAGTAAAGAGGGTATTGAGATATCTTAAGGGGATAATAGAGTATGGGTTGTGGTACCCAAAGGCTGACAATTTTACTCTCACAACATTCTCATATGCAGATTGGGCTGGTACCATTGATGACAGAAAAAGCCCAGTGACGGTTCATTCTTTCTGGGAAAAAGTTTAGTTGCTTGGCACAACAAAAAGTAAGAGTCAGTTTCATTATCTACAGCAGAGGCAGAGTATATAGCAGCAACAACTAGTTGTACTCAAGTCATTTGAATAAAGAGAAAAATTTTTGATTTTAGCATTTCACAGTGATGAACCAATGTCAACAATGGTTGACAACATGAGCACAATCAACATCTCCAAGAATCCAGTGCAACATTCAAGAACCAAACATATTGATATAAGATATCATATTTTGAAGGCCAAGATAATGGATGGAGAAGTGAGATTGGATTTTGTGCCCACTGCAAATCAAATTGCAGACATCTTCACTAAATCTTTTTCAAAAGATAGTTTTGAGAGACTTCAAGAAAAGCTTGGAGTTATGACTCTGAGGATTCAGTAGTTGCATTGAAATAGGGGGAGCTCCCATATAGGGGAGTCGTGGCACCCTTTGTCTTTGTGGTTAAAGGGGGAGAGATATTCCTCATCACTAGATGGGGAGATTGGTGCATGTTGGGGGAGAATGAGTACTGAGATTCTATATTCATTTACTCAATATATTGTATCAGATAAGTGATAAGAAGGTAGAAGGTTGCCAACAACTTCAAAGGGGGAAATTGTTGCATATTGGTTGTCCTTGTTGGCAACCTTGGCCACGTGTCAATGATGAGGTGGTTAGAGGTGATGTCGTGGTTGTGTATAATCACTGAGTTATCTTAATAGTGCTTAGAGATGTATCACACATTGCATATGTAAAAGTGGAAGTACTGTATGAAGGACGTCCCTTTATTAAAAGGGAAGAAATCATTATTTTATACAATGATAGCACAGTTGAGGGTATTTTCAAAGATCTAGATGAAAGAATTAGAAAAAGACATGTGCATGTAAGTTGTATATTCTTGATCTGAGTTTGTCACAATTGGAATCACATCAATCGGATATCGGAGTAAAAGATATGATATGTTCTTCAGGCCAACGTGTAAACTGAAAAAAGGCAATAGCTTACACATTAGTTGGGTTCAATCCCATTTTTGAGATTATTCATTGTATCTGAGTTAAAGGTATAAATATAAGAAATGTATTTCTTTGAGTCCTCTATCCGTAGAAAAAATAATTGGATCAATCGGAGTTAAGACGAGAGAGATATGATTTTTTTTTCGTATGATAGCTCTGAAATAGAGCCAACCTAGTTTCTCATGATGGGTTCAGTTCACATGACTTCGAGTTAAATTTTGAGATACTTTGAAGAAGAATTAGAGGAATCATATTTCTAAAACTTTTGTATATATTTGAGTCTAATTTCATAAGCAATAAGAATCGACTCATTTGGGGTTATATATAAAAATTTTTAAGCCCCGCATTGAGGTAAAGTCAATCTACCAGAGTAGATTTCGGTTTGAACCGGGTGGTTAGATCTACATGATTTTGGGGCTTTTGTTGGACCTTCTTAAGTGAATTTTTGGGATTTCTTCATATCTTCTTGAAGAACAAAAAGAAAAAAATCCCTAAGAGAGAGAAGAAGAAGCCAAGTTTTTATATGCTCTCATGCCTAAATCTTGAGAAAGACCATTGTTTGAAGAATTTTGTATATTGAATGCCTCAATACCATCACCACTAAGTTTTAGAAGCCATTAAAGGCAACATTAAAGGTTGGAGAGGGGTTTTGAGTTCATCAAAAGCAAATAAGATTCTTATGTGTGATAGAAGAAGAAGAAGGAGAAGGCGAAGAAGAAGAAGAAGAAGGACCACCATCTTCAACTCTTAAAGGTTTCAAGGTTCGTCATCAAGTTCATTAAAGAAAAAGAAGATCCTTGTGTGACAGAAGAAGAAGAAGGAGAAGATAAAGAAGATGATGAACCATCTTCTTCTCTTGAAGGTTTAAGATTAACTATCGAAGTGGGAAAGTTGACGATTTCAGTGTATCTGAGAATCTCAAATAAGCTCTCCACCTCTTACTAGTCAAGAGAAGTAATCTCGGCTCACCAAGTCCTATTTTTTATGACCTAGGTTGTTAATGTTGCATAACCTAAGGATTGATTTTAAAAAAAGGGACTTGTACTCATATTTACCGTCATATACATTGTAAAAGGGGAGTGAAACCCTAGCCTGAGTATTATCTCAGGTTTTAGCATGTGTCATAGCACCTGGACTATTGTAGCAGTTACAAGCTAGTTGAATAATAAGCAAAATACGAAACCTAGGAAGGGTATTGCTCCATAGAGTAGGCAATGAGCCGAACCATGTATATCTTGTGCCATTTGTGTATGCTTGTATATTGGAGTGCGTGGACTGTGAATGCGTGCAAAATGGGTATGTTTCTGGTAGACCTAGCCACTAAGTGGTGCAAGGTGGACAAACATACGATTGAGTGTGTTGAATAGAATACCAGGTAGCTTCAAACAGACATCTCTAGGAAAGATTTTATAGACACTGTTCATCCCCCTCTCAGTGTCAACTTGGGATTAACAAAGTAGCAGGAAGGAAAGCCCTTTATTTAAGCCTCAAAGTATGCCCATGATTTGGTATCAAAGTCTGTGAGATAAGGGGTTGCCCTTTGGTTTGCAGCTAATTCACTTGAATCGAGACACGTAGGTCTTCTCTCGGTCTGCTCAGGTTTGTTAGAGGTTGATGGACAAGTAGCGCATTTGGCATTGGTAAGTACTCCATTGATCTCTTGGTTCGAGTCATCAACTCGTTCATTTGATCCTAGGTTCCAATTGGCTAATGCAATTAATTCGGTGGGATTAAAAGAGGTGGGCAGCCAAAGAAAGGAGAGAGAGCTAGATATATAACAATGTTGAATTTATTTTTTATCATTATTGTTATATCTACTCTATCTTAGTCACTTATCACAACTTCAATTGGAGCCAATTTGATAAAAAGAGTCAAAACAGTCAGGCTTATTATTTGGCAAGCTACTAACCCCTCCCATAATGGCTACTGAAACTGACCTCCTCCACTCTCTTCTGGTCAAAAGGAATGGGCTGATCACCAGCCTTGACTATCCTCGGTTATGGTGGGCTTCTTAAGAACAAGAGATTACTAAAGAGGGTTGTACTCCGAATACAAATTCTATTTCATTGAAAGAGGTTTCACATGGTTTGTATCAACTTGTCAGACCACTACTCAAACCTGAAGCTATGGGTGGGGAAGGAAGACGAGGGCTGACTTCAATGGAAATGAGGGAATCGCCGTCAGCTGACCATCTACAACTACCTTTCTCCCTCATGAATGACGATAGAGAATTGCATAGATAGGAGAATGAAACGATCCAACCCACCTGTCCTTATCAGAATGATTGAGGAAAGAAAGAGAATGGTGGCCCCTTTCGCGCAGGGGACATCGTCAGAGAACAGTGTCGCGAATAGGGGAAGAACCTTCTATAGGTTACGCCCTTGTTGTAGTTGTTCTTCCTTAGAAATGCTAGATAGAGTTCTGCCAGGCACTGGACAGGGGTCAGCTCTGTAAATGTGTAGAGCCAAATGTAGTGTGGTGTAGTAGTAGGCACTTTTAGGACCCTTCCCGGCTACTAGATCACTCCAGTGTTTCGAGTGCTACGGACCCTTTGCGATCCGTTGTAGCAGAGCCGTTTAATGAGGGGGGCTAAGAGCAGTTCTTTAAATCAAGCAAACATTGAATGAAATCAATTCTTTTTTAGATATCTAGATGGACAGATGGATCTATCTTTCTATTCACCGTCGACAGGTCTAACTAGGCAATCAACTCCAGAGATCTTTCCATAGGAGAACAGATCAAGGGAGTTCCTACTTACACAAACCACAAGATCCATTACTCCACTGCGCTGTCGGTAGACTCTGAAGCTCCATTGGGGCAGGTCTGACTAGGGTTGTTTCATGTGTATTGTAAAAAGCTACTACCTCCTATCTGATTCATCCTTCGAAATCATAAGAGGAAGAGTAAACAACAAATAACCCTCCTAGTTGTAGTGGAACACTTTGCCAATTCCACCTCGAATCTAAAAGAATCAAAATGAAAATCATTGAGGCTTTATAACTCCATTAATGAGATGAACCAAAACCTGCTGTACCTAAGTCTTCTCAAGTTCATTCTGAAGAGTAACTAGGACCAATTCAATCACAATTTCATATTCCAATTGAACATTTTCCATATTATTCTCAAAGGAGAAGATTCTTATTTTCACCAAACATATGCGGATCCAATCATGATCTTATAATAAGAATAGGAGATCTTTCTCAATGAATCCCTTTGCCCCAAGTAAGAAGAAAAAGAACCATAGCCAGAAGAATATATTTTTTTTTGCTAAAAGATAATTATATTAAAAAATAAAAAAGAGTGAATCAAAAAATAAAGAAAAACCAAATGAACAAGGCTGAAACCGCTAGGACAACGTGCAACCTCCACCTTTGGCATGGCCATCAACAGAGAGAGTAAGCGCCCTAGCAGAATCGAAATCTCTACCTGTTCACAGCATTATCCTTGAACTCAACAGCAATGTGACTAGGGAAGGTCATCGAGAATTCTGTAGACATCGACTTAGAGGCCTTCTTTGCTAAATAGTCTGCAATAGTGTTGGCTTCCCGGAAACAATGTGATATCTTCCATGGAATGGAATCCAGAAATCTAGCAATGAGACCCATTTTTGAAGAGTAAACCAGGGAATCTGGTTTCTCTGGATCGCAGAAACCACAAACATCAAGTCAGATTTGATCCACAGTCCGAAGGCATTATCAGACTTGGCCATCGAGATCCCTTCCAGAACTGCATCAAATTTTGCATCATATATTTTTTTAATGCCCAGAAAAATGTTGGAGTCAAAAACTTGCCCTTTATTGTTGCGCATCACACCTCTTGCTCCTGCATTTCCAGGATTTCCCAGAGAGCTGCCATCCACATTAATCTTGATCCATCTAGGGAGAGGTTTACACCAGTACACCTCTAGGGGTGGAGAGGTATTGGAATAGTTAATCGATAGGCCAAGTTCTCTGCAGCAAAGGACGTCTGAAACTGACCTCACCTCTCTACTTGTTCCCTCATTACAAAGAATAAGATCTTATTGAATGCTTTCAAAAATAAAGCCAGCAGGCCTTGCCTTAGACTCATGTCTCCTTTTGTTTCTCTCCCACCAAATATGATAGGAAATAACATGGAACCCCATTTTCCATGGCTTTTTGACATTTAGGGTAGTAGCTCTTCTCTTCCACCATAGCAAGAAGCTATCTATAGCCATTTCATCCTTCCACTGGATCCCAAAGCAATTGAGAAATTTTTTCCATATGGAAATAGCAAAAGGGCACTTGAGAAAAATATGATCAATACTCTCTGCAGCCCTACCACAGAGATGACAAAGAGAAGCCATGTGGACACCTTTGCTAGAAGAACATTTGATTTTGTTGGGCTTTATGTCTTATATTCTATAGTGGCCCACATATTTATTATTGAACTTGTATATGTTTGGATCAGATCTTGGGTCCATTAAATGTACATAGAGAAATATTTTAATTATATCGGAAGTAGGATTTAAAGGTTTACTATGTATTATCTTTGTGGGAAAACTCTAGACACAAGCAAGGAAAATTACATAATGATGTGGAGAGTGGTATAGAATTATGGGTCAAATTTTCGGTCCATTACATGTACATAGGGAAAACTTGTAATTAAGCCGGGATTAGGGTTCAAAGTTTTCTATATATTATCTGTGTGGGAAAAACTCTAGACACAAGCAAGGAAAATTACATAATAATGTGGAGACTGGAATAGACTAGTTTTTTTTTTTTTTTTTTTTTTTTTTTTTTTTTATCCCTAGTTACGTTCTCTCAGGAGCATGTAGGCATTTGTGACTATCAAACCACACTAAATCTGTGTATTCATGTGTGATAGTTTGTTTGGCTTCGACCTAGTGTTTTTACTTTCATTCCCAACAAGTAGTATAAGAGTGAGGTTTGGCAGATTATCATAAATGGTGCTTAGAGATATAAAGAACATATGGTATGCAAAGAGAGCGAAAGAAGGTACAATAATTTATCTTGTTTTCTTTGGGCATATTCTATTCCAATGGTGTAGATCATGCAAGTTTGTGCAAAATCAATGGCTCTCAAGTTCATTGAGGTCGATGTAACGATCGAACAAATCAAATAGTGGTGAAAATTTTAAGCTTCTCCATAGGACCCTTCCATGGCCATAGTGACTTCACTTTATGGTTATAATGGGTGAAGAATATTCTTATGAGCAGGACAATTCAATTGTATCTTTTAGATAACATTTTTCACAAGGTTACTGGGTTGGTGGATTTGGAGGAAATTTGACTGGAGAGCAGGTACAAGTCTAAGTCATTGACAACCAATTGTTTTTTTAAGAAATAAGTATATAGCATTTTTCAAAGGAAGTAAATTTTTAAATACACTTGGATGAGTTCAACATAATACTAACAAAGTTGACTACTCTTGATGTTAAAATCCAAGACGAGGACAAGGCATTTCTACCGTTGGCTCCACTACCTCATTTATTTTATTATACTATGACTACACTTCATTATGTAGTCATACTCTCTAACTTGAAAATTTTATTGTTGGTTTGCCAATGAATGCGACATGGTGGAAAAAAAATAAACTAGTGGTGAGTGGACATCAAAGGAGGATAATGTTTTGTTATAGGTGGTGGTCAAGGGCAGAGGCAAGTCAAATGAGAGACAAGAGAAATTTTGTGAGTTTTAAGGGTTGCTACATGTCAAAGGGACACAAGATACCTTGTTATTATTGTGACAAGGAAGATCACTTATAGAAGAATTGTCCAATGCATAATAAGGAGAAAAAGGAGGAGGACAAAACGATGAATGAAGATAAATCATCCAATGCTGTTGTTGTGTAAGGTTAGAATATGGATATGTTTATCACGCTACTTCATCAAATAAAACAAAATTGATTAGATTTTAGATTCTGATTGCTCATTTCATATTGTTCATCCAAGTATTAGTTTTCTACATATCTTACATATGATAACGATATTATGTTATCGAGAGTAAGAGTGTATGGATTCACATGTTTGATGAGATTGTGTGAAATTTGGTTGGGGTTAAACATACGTTATATCTAAAGAAAAATTTAATTTGATAGGGTCCACTAGATTTGAGAGGTTTCATATGCTCATTTGAAGGTAGAGTTCTCAAGGTCTTTAGAAGGGCCATGTTTCTGATGCAAGGATGGATGATTGTGAATCTATACAGATTTATACAGGTGTTAAAATATGTGGAGCTACCGTTGGAACTCAGGAAAGAAGTACAAGTGGAGGACGAAGGCTGCAGGCAGTTCAAGCTGTGAACAAATTTAGATCTAGGAATAATCGAATCTCTTTTGCTCCAGATCTTATGAGTAGATTTTCTCTCTCATCAATTTGCAGTGGTAGGAGGGGTAGAGCCATGTCACATCGTGTGATAATGAGCTTTGTAGGGCATCCCAAGCAAGGGTATGGGCCATGCAAATTAGGTATGGTAGATAGACAAAAACAATAGTAGAGTTTGTAAAATTGACATCAATACCAATCTTCTTCAGGGTGGTATACAGTATCCAAGCCAAAGTAGAGACTAATGGGTTTTATATCTTGTATTTTGTAGTGGCCTACTTAGTTATTATTGGGCTTGTGTATGTTTGGGTTGGATTTTAGGTATATTACATGCACATGGGTAAAAGTATAATTATGTGAGAACTATGATTTTTTAGGGTTCGCCATAGATTGTCTTTGTGGGAAAAGCACTAGACACAAGACATGGAAGTTACATAGTGAGTTGGAGAGTAGTGAAGCATTTTTTTCTAGTTAATGAAATATACTTTAGTTCTCTCGGGTGGAAGTAAGCATTGCTAACGAACTTCATTAAATCCTTGTGTCCATGACTATTTGCTTGGTTTCTTTTTTGTGGTTATGCATTCATTGCAACATACTACTAATAATTTAAAAATTAAAATTTAAAACAATAGAGGTTGTGTTTCTTAGTAGGCCAATCCGAATCAGGCTCTCTAGATAGGCATTAGTTTTTGTGGCAAGTCAAATTAGGTCTTTATTTTGTGGATAGGTTGACTTCAATATCCCCTACCTATATTTCAAGTAGGTATGGATCGCTAACAAATACATTTGATGCATCGAGGTATTTAATTTAAAAAAATACATAAAAAAAAAATTTTGATACATTGCCATTCTAAATAATTTTCCTAGCTATCCAACAAAGGGAATGCTACATTACTTTGCACATTATAGAAATAAGTTTCCACAGTTAGAGCCCATTTGGTAACACTCTTGAGATGATCTTTTCTGTTTTAGATTCCATTTTAGAATAGAAATGGAAAAAAAAAAGCATTTGGTAATTCTTCTCTTGTTTATGTGCCTAGGAGATGAACCAGTCCAAAAAGTCATCCCAAGAGTGGGGATCAAATAATACCTTTTAGATATTCCTTCACTTTTAAGATGATCTCTTGGGAAATAAAAAAAGAGCCCACTCCAAATAAAAACTTCAAAACCTCATGCAGCTCTCGCAGCTCACTCCCGTCTCTCAAGCCACTCTCGTAGCTCTCTCCGTCTCTCAGGCAGCGCTCTCTCTCTCTCTCTCTCTCTCTCTCGATCTCTATCTCTAGCTCTTAGGGTTCTGTTTTAGGGCAGAATTCGAAAACCAGGAGAGATGAGGTTATTCCCATTTTATTTGTTGGGTTTTATCTATTTTAAGTAAATATTGATGTTTTTCTCTTTTTGGCTTTTTTCGTGTGCACAAATTGAATGTTCTTCTCTCAGGATTGCTTTCAAATAAATGTCCAAGAGACGTGGATCTTAGTGGAATCTTTAGGCTTCTTTTTAGAGGCATAATTTTAGTTGAGACCATCGCAGAAAGTGAGCTGTAACCATCTGCAATGGATGGTTGAATCAGTGCCAGAAGACTTTAGATTCATTCAGAAGTCATAGACGATCTTTGCATATTAATTCTTGCCTGTGATGGAATTGTTCTGGGAAGGGAAGTGTAATGGGTTAAATCTTTAGTAGTCGATTGTTTTTTGGTTGTTTTATGTTTAGGAGTTTGAAGTCCACTAGACTTCTTTCTGGTTTTATTTAAAGACATCTGCCCTCTGTCATAACAGACTTTGTTTAGGAGTTTGAAGTCCACTAGTTTGAATTTGTTTCTATCATCATTAAATCCATTCATATAGCCATTGCATATGTGTATTCTAGCAGTTGAGATCCATATCTTCTCTAAGAGGGGTTTATTGGATAACAGACTCCATAAAACTGCCCAACAGATAATGTCGTAGAGTGCATGACAATAATATGAAGAGGCCAAATAGATCTACTGAGTAAATGCAACAATTTGAATTAGCACTGTGTAATGGGCATCACACCGAGTTTATCATTCACAGTAGCTCCCCTGCTATATAGTGGTTGCATATAAGCCAACATGGCATCAGTAAACACTCCTTTAGGACCTACTAGAAATGAAATATTACCATTCCTATATGAATAAAGGTACATGCAGTATTGCATGCAACCTAGAAAGACAATTAGAAGGAAAAAAAATACCGGAGACCACACATTCTGTCACGCCCTGTTCACATAGAACCGGACCGGTGACCGGTTTCCCTCCAGGTAACCCAAAACCACCAGGATCATCTGATACAGTAACCATAACACAACAAGCCACATGTACATGGAATATAATAATGTAATTTTAGCAGAAGTCTTGTTATGTATAATACCTATAAATCCCCATATACTCTTGATACCCAAATTGTTATACATAGTATAATTACATGTGAGCCCGTAGGCATGATATTTACACAAGAAATAACAATTTAATTAACAAGAGCACAAAAGGGGTGTATACCAAAAGAATAAAAAAGGAGAACAACAAATAGAGTCTGTCACTATTTCCCCGCAACACAGCTTTCGCACGGGCAACTGTCACCGTGGTTGAATCCTTCTGGGACCCACGAACTCCACTGGGATTTCGTCAGTGGGACCCGACACGAGTTCCTCTACCGAGTAGCCTGCATAATCATCTAAAAAAAGGTGTATACAAGGGGAGAGCTCACTAGCTCAGTAAATGGAAAGAAAGACTCACCCAAGCAGCTGTAATCAAATGATATTAAATGCATGCGATTCATTTTAATCCTATTTCACCTAAGCAACATTTACTGGGTTATAGGTTATATACTACTCACAACCATAGTGCACGTATGCCCTGGGTATGAGACGTGTTCTCCATCCTCCGATACGCCCATAGGGTTATCAGAAAAGGCCAATCGTGAGCATTCGAAAAAGTAAATCGTGGCCGAACCACAGTAAAATTGTAAATCATGGCCGAACCACAGCAGAAAATAAAAACAGTATGATTGGCCTCTGAATATATCACCAAAGTTGCCGACTATCCTAGTGATTAGCTGGGAGTACTTCTAACAGCCACAGCGGTCACGACTAGTGCTTCCCCCCAGTGATAACCCAATACGTTAACCCCTGTTGGGAAGGGTCGTAGCATGAGAGAATATAAAATCTTAACCGTATACTCCTATATGAGATAGTACAACTGTAAAACCCCGCTTCTTAAACCCGGTCTGATTTCACGGTTGAACCGGTTTAACCATGCAGGAACCGAGCCAGAGGAAATTAGAGCAGGTTCCTTATGGGCTATGATGGCACGGGTGACCTTAAACACCGGCTGGCCCGACAAGTCCGAGCCAGTGCCAAAAGAGACGGGAGTGCCCAAACCGAGTACATGCACTTACCATAAGGCTATGTACGGATAAAACAGGTATTATATCCGTATTTTAAGGTATATACGTATGCTACATCGTATGCTTGGGGTGGGGTTCGCGTCAGGGTCCGAACCCGGTCAAAATCCCAAGTTTTGGCTCTCAGGTGGGTAGGACAGGTGGGTGCACCCACCTGAGTGACCCATCCAAGTGCACTATTCACTTATTAGGAATTATATATAAAGCTTTATGATTTTCTCTTCTTTTCATTTATTACCCCTGTACGTTGGTGAGGAAAGTAAAGAGGAGAGAGAAAAGAAAGGGAAGAAGAAAGGAAGAGAAGGAAGAGGAAGAAAAGGGGGATTTCAGCGGCGCTGAAGCTCGGTCTTCCCATTCCGGTGCCGGGAGAGTGATCTTCAACTCTAGATCTACAGTTGGAGGTAAGAAAAGTTGGGTTTTGTGAACATTCACCATACCCAAGCTTTAAACCCTTGATTCGAGTATGGGTTCTTGAGATCTTGTAAATACCCTTTGAAATGATGAATCTAAGGTTTAATAGATGATTTATGTATTGATCTTGAAGGATTTGAAGAGATATTGACAAGGTAGAAGAAGCATTGTGAGTTTGAAGTGGTTGGAGGGTTTGAAGTCGTTCTTGAGCAAAGAAGGTAAGATGGTTTCCCTCACTTGAATCTAACCTAGATCTAGGTTAGAACCATCCTATAGGACCTTGAGGGTGTGAAGAATGGGTGGGGAAAAGCCCCATTTGATTCCCCAAAGAATGGAGAAAATGGGAAAGAAACAGTGTCTTTTCCGCCAAGACCGGTGGGTACAATCGGTGGGCTCCTACCCGCCTGTGGGTACCCACCTGAGAAGGCAGGGGGGCCTTCGGGCCCAACCGGCGGGTACTACCGGTGGGCCCCTACCCGCCGGTCCTAACCGGTGGGTAAGACCGGTGGGTAGACAGCCCACCTGTCTGACCCACCCGTGTGGCCCCGAAGGTGATCCTTATGTCCGATCGAACCCAAATCGGATGTGTGACCTTCTTTTGACATTCTAAACATGATTTTATCATCGGATTTTAGTAATTTTGATTCTAAAATGGTGAAGTACTAACCCCGCTCAATTATGTTAGGTTCACCAAATCCTATCCGATTCGCTCCGGATCTCACCCGTACCGAACGGGAATCCTTGTACGCTACAGGTAAGTGGGGAGAGGACGTTTGGCCTTGTTTCAAGGCATTTGTTTGGCATTCATTTAATTATATCTAATCTAGTCATGTCATCATGAATATGCTATATAGATTAGTCGTTCCACACATTGATGTGCATATGTGCTATGTTTACTTTTCAAATGCCAATTGAATGTGATGTTTATATGTTGAATGTGGACATCATGGTGCATAATGCATTGATAGACTAGATGCCGTAGTCGGCTTGGAAACGAATGCATTGGTGGCCCGTGGAATGGGACACGGAGGCACTATGCAGTCGTACTATTGTCATATAGGAGCATGCGGTATTAGGATTCTCACCATCCCGTGCTACGACCCTTCCCAACAGGGGTTAAGGTGTTGGGTTGCCATTTGGGGGGAAGCAGGGGTCACAGTTGTCGGACACTGTGGCGGTTAGGCATTACGCCCGACGAGTCATGTAGGACAGTCGGTAACCCCGGTGGTACATTCAAGAGGGCCAATCGTACTGCTTTTAAATTGCTGGAGTCAGCACCTTTATTTTCAGTCATTTACATTTCTGTGGAGAGCCGGTGGACGGCATTGTCTTTACTTTTCCGAGTACTCACGGTGGGCCTTCTCCGATAGCCCTATGGGCGTATCGCGGGAGGGAGTTCACGGCTCGTACCCGGAGTATACGCGCACTGTGGTTGTAGTAGCACTAAAACCAAAGACTTAGTAATGTTGCTCAGGTGGATGTGATTTAAAATGTATAGCATGGCATGTAGTGCATATGATGTGTTGTGATGTGTGGACTGCTGTGGTGGTCCATCTTTCTACTTACTGAGCTAGTGAGCTCATCCCACGTGTACACCCCCTTTTTAGATGATTTTGTAGGTCATACATCTGAGGAGCATGGGGTGGGTCCCACAGTCGAGTTTCCTGAAGAGGACTGGTGGACCCCTGATGAGTTTGAGCACGGCGTAGACTGCGCGTTTGAGAGCTGTGTTGCGGGGCAGCACTTCTGAGGCCGTGCTGAGCTCCACTTCCGAGGCCGAGCTAAGCTCTTC
>NW_024868314.1:99895-121940 GCF_013358625.1 Macadamia integrifolia | reverse complement strand
AACCATTATCCGAGCAGTTTCAGAGACCGAAAGGAGACTGAGTTCATGACCTTAACTCAAGGAGGTAAGACTGTCCTTGAGTACCAACAGCAGTTCGAGAGTTTGTTCCATTTTGCCCCAAGGCATATGCGAACAGCTGAAGAGAAGGCAGCAAGGTTCCTAAAAGGCCTAAAAGCATCTATTGGGTCTGTACTTGAGGTACTGGATTTAACCGAATATGGCCAGATAATACAGAAGGCCAAGACTATGGAAGATAAGCAAAAGGGTGAACAGTCCCTCACTCCTGGACTGTGGAAGAGAACAAATCCATTCCCAGATGTGGGAAATTCCTCCAAAGCATACCGCGGATCATACAGTTCTGGGCCTATGTATAGGCAGCCCTATAGGCCATCTGGCTACCCTCCTAGGCCAGTTGGTGGTTCGGGTTCTACCTCTTTTCGCCCGAACACTAGTGTGGCACCTACAGCTCCAAGGCCACCTCGACCTCCATCTGCAGCGGGTCAAGTGCAGAAGGGCCCCGCTCCAGTTCCGACGTCTCAGATTCGTTGCTTCAACTGCCATTCCTATGGGCATTATGCGAAAGACTGTCGGGCCCGACCAGCCTTGCCCTCCAGTCAGCCCTCTGCGTACCGACCTCCCTTACCTCGAGGGAATCAACCGCAGGGAAGGATGTATGCTCTATCGGCCGAGGAAACTGAGGCTAGTACAGAAGTAGTAGCAGGTACATTTTAAATTAAGAAGTTCATTATGATTAATATTGATGACCTGCTGAAATTATATACATTGTTATACTAGGTATCCTACCCATATCGGGCATACCAGCCTATGTTTTATTTGATTCAGGAGCTACTCATTCATTCGCATCTAAGAGATTTGTAGGGAAACTTGGGATGTCACCCAGGATCCTAGACCATGGAATGATTGTTAGTATGCCTACTGGTAAAATTGCACAGTTGAAGGAAGTGTATGGGCCGTGCCCAGTGGAGATTAGTGGGAAGAACTTTGATGCACAACTCATTAAATTCAATATGCAGAATTTTGATGTTATATTGGGTATGGATTGGTTGTCGGATCATCGAGCTAATGTGATCTATGCGGAAAGGCTGATTAAGGTAATAGATGACGAAGGGAAAGAGTGGGTATACCGAGCAGATACAATGAAAAGGGTGAGGAAGGTCCTTGTCTCCGCTCTCCAAGCGGTAAAGTTGCTAGAAAGTGGATGTCAGGGTTTCATAGCCTCGGTACTCGATGTTGATGCAAGAGTTACACCTCTAGAAGAAGTAAAGGTGGTCAAAGAGTTTCCCGATGTTTTCCCAGATGATCTGATGCAATTACCACCCGATAGAGAGTTGGAGTTTGCCATAGACTTGACCCCTGGAGCAGCTCCAGTATCTAAGGCTCCATATAGGATGGCACCAGCTGAATTGAAGGAGTTGCAGATGCAGTTGCAAGAACTATTGGAAAAGGGGTTTATTCGCCCGAGTGTTTCACCTTGGGGTGCCCCGGTGTTGTTTGTCAAGAAGAAGGATGGTAGCTTGCGTATGTGCATAGATTACCGGGAGTTGAATAAGCTAACCATTAAGAACCGGTATCCATTGCCACGCATTGATGATTTATTTGATCAGTTGCAAGGAGCCAGGGTATTTTCGAAGATAGACCTTCGGTCCGGCTATTATCAGCTCAAGATAAAGAGTAGTGATATACCCAAAACTGCATTTAGGACTCGATACGGTCATTATGAGTTCCTAGTGTTGTCCTTCGGGTTAACCAATGCGCCGGCAGCATTCATGGATCTAATGAATCGAGTATTTCAGGATGTGCTCGACAAATGGGTAATTGTTTTTATTGACGATATCTTGATCTACTCCAAGACCGAGGAGGAGCACACTCAACACTTGAGAATGGTGTTACGGAGGTTGAGAGATCAACAGTTGTTTGCCAAGTACAGCAAGTGTGAATTCTGGCTTGAACAAGTTGGATTCCTGGGGCACGTAGTGTCTAAAGCCGGAATCGAAGTAGATCCTGCTAAGGTGAAAGCAGTAGTGGAATGGGAAAGCCCCAAGAATGTTACTGAAATTAGAAGCTTCTTGGGTTTGGCTGGATACTACCGGCGTTTCATCGAGAATTTTGCTCGGATCTCAGCACCAATGACCAAGTTGACTAAAAAGGGTGTGAAATTCGACTGGGCAGAGGAATGTGAGAAGAGCTTCCAGGAATTGAAAGAAAGGTTGGTGACTGCCCCTGTGCTGACTATTCCTGAAGGCACAGGTGGAATGACAGTTTATACCGATGCTTCCAAAGTTGGTTTGGGTTGTGTTCTCATGCAACGCGGTAAGGTAATAGCGTATGCATCCCGACAACTAAAGGAGTATGAGAAGAATTACCCCACTCATGACTTGGAACTAGCTGCAGTCATTTTTGCCCTTAAGATCTGGCGACATTATTTGTATGGGGAGAAGTGTGAGATATACAGTGATCACAAAAGCCTGAAATACTTCTTCACCCAGAAGGATCTGAACATGAGACAGAGAAGATGGCTTGAACTCATGAAGGATTATGACTGCGATATTCAGTATCATCCCGGCAAGGCTAATGTAGTGGCAGATGCATTGAGTCGAAGACACAGACTGTGTCGCTCTCATACTTAGCAGTCAGCTCACCACTTGTGCAAGAGGCGATGCTAATGGATGAAACCCTCTTGTATGAAGGGGCAACCTTAGAGCTTGAACCTCAACCAGAAAACCTTAAATGGTTGACGGTATCCTTGTCGGCTCTACAGGTGCATCCGGCAATTAGGCAAGAGGTGATAATGAAGCAACCTTTGGATCCTGAATTGCAGCGGATCAGAGTTAAGGTTCAAGACCAAACAATGAACGACCCAGATTTTACTTTAGCCAGTGATGGGGCATTGATGTTTCGAGACAGATTGTGTGTACCCGATGATTTGGATATACAAGATAAGATAGTGAGAGAAGCACATAGCTCCGAGTACTCACTCCACCCAGGAAGTACCAAAATGTACAATGACCTCAAACAAAGTTACTGGTGGCCAAACATGAAAGTCACCATAGCTTTGTATGTGGCGACTTGTCTTACCTGCCAGAAAGTGAAAGCTGAGAGGCATCGACCTTATAGTACCCTTCAGCCACTCCCAGTACCAGAATGGAAGTGGGAAAGGATTACAATGGACTTCGTCACCGGACTACCAAGTACACCTAAGGGAATGGATGCGATATGGGTGATTGTGGATCGGCTTACCAAGACTGCTCATTTCATTCCTATCAAGACCAAGTTCTCCATGACCAAACTAGCACAACTTTACATGGACAACATAGTGCGCTTACATGGAGTGCCAGTGAGCATTGTTTCAGATAGGGACCCAAGGTTCACTTCCAGATTTTGGAAAAGCTTACAGCGTGCCTTGGGATCGCAACTGAATTTGAGTACAGCTTTTCACCCACAGACGGATGGTCAGTCGGAGCGAACCATACAGATATTAGAAGACATGCTCAGGGCATGTGCAATGGAGATGAGTGGCAGTTGGGAAGAATATATACCTCTTATGGAGTTTGCATATAACAACAGTTACCAAGCCACAATTGGGATGGCTCCATATGAGGCGTTATATGGCAGAAAGTGCAGAACTCCTTTGTATTGGGATGAGGTAGGTGAACGTCGAATGTTAGGACCTGAGATGATACAAATGACTTGTGACAAAGTCGACGTTATTAGAGAACGGATTAAAGCAGCTCAGTCCCGTCAAAAGAGCTATGCGGACACCCCCAGGAAGGAGATTGAATTTCAGCCAGGAGAAAAGGTATTTCTCAAGATCTCTCCTACTAAAGGTTTGCAAAGGTTTCACAGCAAGGGGAAGTTGAGCCCAAGATACATGGGACCATTTGAGATCTTATCCCGGGTTGGCTCAGTAGCCTACATGCTTGCTCTGCCACCTTCGCTTGGGGATGTTCACAAGGTATTCCATGTATCCATGCTGAAGAAGTACGTGCATGATCCATCTCATGTACTACCCGTGGAACCAGAGTACCTAGAAGCTGATATGACCTACACAGAACAGCCAGCTGAAATTTTGGACCGGAAGGTGAAAACCCTTCGCAACCGCTCCATTTCCTATGTAAAGGTGCGATGGGCTGATCATTCACTTGAAGAAGCATCTTGGGAGGTAGAAGAAGAAATGCGAGCCAAGTACCCTCATCTTTTTGATCAACCAGGTACGCAATTTCGAGGACGAAATTTTTCAGAAGGGGGGGTAATGTAATACCCCGCTTCTTAAACCCGGTCTGATTAAGCGGTTGAACCGGTTTTACCATGCAGGAACCGAGCCAGAAGAAATTAGAGCAGGTTCCCTATGGGCTATGATGGCACGGGTGACCTTAAACACCGGCTGGCCCGACAAGTCCGAGCCAGTGCCAGAAGAGACGGGAGTGCCCAAACCGTGTACGTGCACCTACCATAAGGCTATGTACGGATAAAACAGGTATTATATCCATATTTTAAGGTATATACGTATGCTACATCGTATGCCTGGGGTGGGGTTCGCGCCGAGGTCCGAACCCGGTCAAAATCCCAAGTTTTGGCTCTCAGGTGGGTAGGACAGGTGGGTGCACCCACTTGAGTGACCCATCCAAGTGCACTATTCACTTAATTAGGAATGGTATATAAGGCTTTATGATTTTCTTTTCTTTCCATTTATTACCCTCGTACGTTGGTGAGAAAAGTAAAGAGGAGAGAGAAAAGAAAGGGAAGAAGAAAGGAAGAGAAGGAAGAGGAAGAAAAGAAGGATTTCAGCGGCGCCGAAGCTCGGTCTTCCCATTCCGGTGCCGGGAGAGTGAGTCTTCAACTCTAGATCTACAGTTGGAGGTAAGAAAAGTTGGGTTTTGTGAACATTCACCATATCCAAGCTCCAAAACCCTTGATTCGAGTGTGGTTTCTTGAGAGCTTGTAAATATCCTTTGAAATGATGAATCTAAGGTTTAATAGATGATTTCTGTGTTGATCTTGAAGGATTTGAAAAGATATTGACAAGGTAGAAGAAGCATTGTGAGTTTGAAGTGGTTGGAGGGTTTGAAGTCGTTCTTGAGCAAAGAAGGTAAGATGGTTTTCCCTCACTTGAATCTAACCTAGATCTAGGTTAGAACCAGCCTATAGGACCTTGAGGGTGTGAAGAATGGGTGGGGAAAAGCCCCATTTGATTCCCCAAAGAATGGAGAAAATGGGGAAGAAACAGTGTCTTTTCCGCCAAGACCGGTGGGTACAACCGGTGGGCCCCTACCCGCCTGTGGTACCCACCTGAGAGGGCAGGGGCCTTCTGGCCCAACCGGCGGGTACAACCGGTGGGTACTACTGGCGGGCCCCTACCCACCGGTGGGTAAAATCGGTGGGTAGACAGCCCACCTGTCTGACCCACCTGTGTGGCCCGAAGGTGATCCTTATGTCCGATCGAACCCAAATAGACGTGTGACCTTCTTTTGACGTTCTAAACACGATTTTGACATCGGATTTCATTAATTTTGATTCGAAAATGGTGAAGTACTAACCCCGCTCAATTATGTTAGGTTCACCAAATCCTACTCGATTCGCTCCGGATCTCACCCGTACCGAACGGGAATCCTTGTACGCTACAGGTAAGTGGGGAGAGGACGTTTGGCCTTGTTTCAAGGAATTTGTTTGGCATTCATTTAATTATATCTAATCTAGTCATGTCATCATGAATATGCTATATAGATTAGTCATTCCACACATTGATGTGCATATGTGCTATGTTTACTTTTCAAATACCAATTGAATGAGATGTTTATATGTTGAATGTGGACATCATGGTGCATAATGCATTGATAGACTAGATGCCGTAGTCGGCTTGGAAACGAATGCATTGGTGGCCCGTGGAATGGGACACAGAGGCACTATGCAGTCGTACTATTGTCATATAGGAGCATGCGGTACTAGGATTCTCACCATCCCGTGCTACGACCCTTCCCAACAGGGGTTAAGGTGTTGGGTTGCCATTTGGGGGGAAGCAGGGGTCGCGGTTGTCGGACACTGTGGCGGTTAGGCATTACGCCAGAAGAGTCATGTAGGACAGTCGGCAACCCCGGTGGTACATTCAAGAGGGCCAATCGTACTGCTTTTAAATTGCTGGAGTCAGCACCTTTATTTTCAGTCATTTACATTTCTGTTGAGAGCCGGTGGATGGCATTGTCTTTACTTTTTTGAGTACTCACGATGGGCCTTCTCCGACAGCCCTATGGGCGTATCGCGGGAGGGAGTTCGCAGCTCGTACCTGGAGTATACACGCACTGTGGTTGTAGTAGCACTAAAACCAAGGACTTAGTAATGTTGCTTAGGTGGATGTGATTTAAAATGTATAGCATGGCATGTAGTGCATATGATGTGTTTTGATGTGTGGACTGCTGTGTGTGGTCCATCTTTCTACTTACTGAGCTAGTGAGCTCATCCCACGTGTACACCCCTTTTTAGATGATTTTGCAGGTCATACATCTGAGGAGTATAGGGTGGGTCCCACAGTCGAGTTTCCTGAAGAGGACTGGTGGACCCCTGAGGAGTTAGAGCACGGCACCGACTGCTCGTGCGAGAGCTGAGCTCCACCTTTGAGGCCGTGCTGAGCTCCACTTCTGAGGCCGAGTTGAGCTCTTCTACGTGATGCCGAGCTGGGCTCAACCATTGATGCCGAGCTGAGCTCTAGCCTTGATACCGAGCTGAGCTGTGTACTCTGATTGTTTTGGTGGATTTCCTTATGTACTTGATATTTGAATTTTATTCTTTTTGTGTAATTATCATGCCTTTGGGCCCAAATGTATATAATTATTGTATCACCATCTGGGTATCAAGTATTATGGGGTTATTCACAGGTAAAACTTAGTCTTCCGCTGATCTAATGAGTATATATTAGTTGTGTGTATGCTGTGGTGGAATACAGTATCTGATGATCCTGGCAGGTTTGGGTTAACCGGTGTTAACTCGGTCACTGGCCCGGTTCAGTGTGAACGGGGTGTGACAAACGGTGGTATCAGAGCGTGATGCTCTGCTCCACTCACAGCATACCATTAGAATCCCGTAGACTCTATAATAGGGAAATGGGGTTGGGTTAATATAAAAGCTTTAAAGATTAAAAGCCAAAGAAAGAAAGTATAAAAAGGGATTGCATTATATGTTGCATTCATGGCATGCGTGAGTATAGATAAAAGGAGATTAGGTTGGTGATGTAACCTATAGAGTACTATTTCGACGAAATTTCGGCAGCATAACGGCGTAAAATGGGATTTCCAAAAATTTTACACAAATACCTGATAAACAACAGATAATAAATATAACAAAGATCACAGATAGCAAAATACATCACAACCAAACCACACAAGTACTCCACATATGAATTCACCACAAAATTCACTATCCAAAAATATATCATTCCATAAATGAGACCAGTTACAGCGTAAATACAAGGAATGATAAGAAATAAAGTATACAATAAGGTCTACAAAAAGAGAAAATGAATAAACAACTAGTGTGGGCGAGCCAAGCCCTCACTGGTCATCGTCGTCATCATCGATGATCACCACGTTTGCCGGAGGCCTAGAGTTGACATTGAGGCGGTGATCATAATAATCAAACCTCACGTTCACCAGCTGTACCTCCCTCTGAAGCCGGCCAAAATCTGTTGAGATAGCATTGGCCGTGGTGTCTAAGTCCTGACCCAGCCGGAGGAAGGAATCCTCCAAGGTGGTCTGCCTCTCCATAATGCATTCCTCCCTGGAGACAATCTCGTCCAGCCGCCTCAGTAGCTGAACTTGGCCATCCTGCAAGGCCCGCATGGAGGCCGTCATGCCCTCGAAGTCGTAGGCACCACTCCCAGGTGGTGGGGCTCCATATGGTGCGGCTGCAGCTCTGGAGGAACTAGGGCCAGGACCTCTCGACTCCTGAGGCGCCTCCTCAGGGATGCTGCCACCCATCAGATCCTCCTCCTCGTCCTGAGGAACGTAGTCCTCATCCTCCTCACTGGACTCCTCCTCCATGGGGACATCCTCCATAGGGGCAGCCCTCCTACCCCTACCTCTCTGAGCTCCTGACCTCGGAGGTGAATCCATGAGGGTCTGGAGACCCATCCTCAGGAGGTTTCTCCAGTCGAACCTATCAGCCGGAGTCTTCCCCTCCTCACCACTCAGATCCACCCCGAAGAACTCGAAGATCCTAGTGAGGATCTTGCCGTAAGGGAATCCTCCATCCTCAGGGTGGGAAGTATGGTGCTCCATCGTCTTGAGAATAATGTAGGGGAGGCACAAGTGCTCGCCGCCTCCCTCTGCGGCCGTGAAGATGCAGAAAGCGATGAAAGCTGCCATGAAACCCACCTAGTTCCAATAACCTCCTCTGGGGTGCAGGTTGAACTGGACCAACCGGACAAATAAGCGAACCTCAGGGTAGAAAGACGTCTCAGACTCTGGACGGGTGCTACTACCGCAGATAGTCTCGTAGATGAATTCCGGCGTCGCCAGGCTCATGAACGGTCCCAGAGGCTTACTCCTGGGAGGACTGTAGTATCGGTGTCCAGTCGCTGATATACCCAGGATGCTGGCCAAGGTGCCCACCGTCAACTGGATGTCCACCCCCTTCACCAAGCTGCTAATGGTGAACTCCCCGTACGGATACGACACCTCCAGGTTACAATAGAACCGACGGACGAGCTACTCGTAGCACGGTCTGTCTACATGAAGAATAGAGTCCCAGCCCAATGCTGAGAACCTCTCCTGAAGCCTAGCCTTGTGGAAGTCCTCGACTACCACGATCTTCTCCATCATCACTGACCCCTTCAGGAAGTTGGGCCAGTTGGCTGCTGCCTCTGCACTAAGGAAGTGCTCCTCATCATAGTCTGAAGGGTCAGACTGGGTAGGTGCGGGTCTCCCTGTGCGAGGAGCTGAAGAGCTGGTCTCCGCACTCTTCCGCTTAGAAGCGGTGGTCTTACGTCTAACGCCAGAGGAAGATGGTCCCTTGCCGGTGCGAGATGACATCCTGGAAATAAGAAAAGGAAGTAGGGTTAGTAAGTAATGGAAAAAGACAGCATTAGAAAGGGGAAACCCAAAACCCGAATACTCGTAAAGTGGAAACGGCGACAAGCTAGAAATGATAGGAAACCTATGGACATGATGCACGGTAAGCTACAAAGGAGAAACATGTCAAAACAGTAAAATGACGGCAAAGAGCATATTAACATGAGAGGATTCGATTTCAATGCACCAACTCATTCACAATGAAGTAAAAGCTTGAAACCCTAGGTCTAGAACGAAATGCCATAGTAGGGGGATCATGAAAGTGCAAGAACATACCCAAATAGACTATGGAGTTCCATGAATACAAGTATGGGATGAAAATCAAGGAAACCAATACAAAAAGAGGGATTTTCATAGAAATACATGGGGATTCCAAGCATAATGGAGGATTCATGAAATCTAAAGCATATCTAGCATAAATCAAATGGAATGCATCACAAAGGAGTCATCAATTGGAGAAAAAGAGTGAGAATTGAAGAAATCCCCAAATTTGGAAACCTAGGGCACGAATTGGGGTTTTCTCCAAATGAAGAGATAAAATTCCTATAAACTACAAATGACCACAGTAGAAGCATCAAAATCACATGGAAATACTATTCTATGGTGAAAGATATGAAAAGGAAACCTAGAAAGTAAACCTTATGCATGCATTCTACCCCAAATGGAAATTCTGAGAAAGGAAGAAGGAGGAACTTACTTGAATGCGAGTGAGTTGAATCTTCTCTAAAGCACCGAGTGGATGAGTAGAATCGTGAGTAGAAGCACCGAGGAGACCTCCAAGATCGCCCAAGGAAGAAAGGAAGAAAGAGAAAGGAGATGGGGAAAGAGACAAGATAGAACAGGGCCTGTAGGGCCCTGTTCGTGTTTTTACACGGGCAAGACCGGCGGGTATAACCGGCGGGCCCCTACCCGCCGGTGCAGCCCACCGGTTGTGACAATTGGGAAATTTTGAAATTTTTTTTTTCTCTTTTCTTTTTCCCTTCTCTCCTCCTAGCATGATTTCATTGATTTTCACTATGGATATTATTCCTACGATTAATGTGCTATGGTCAAGTGGGACCATTGACATATCTGTTGGGGCCATTGCCCTGTATCTTGGAATTGAGCTACGATTATTTACAGGCCATCATACACTACGACACCTCATGTAATGGCATATGATTGTGTGCCAAAATCAATTCTACGGTGTTTAACCAATATGGTGTGTGATGTGTTCCAGGTACAAGGATACGACGGTACGTACTAGATCCGGTAGTAATGCCCGAGGTACCTCGTGGGGTCCTCGTCGGGTCGATCGACCACAAAATCCCAGGAGGTCCCACTCTGTGGGGTAAACCTCACCTCCACCACCTCCAGAGACCCTTGGTCAGGGTGGGGCACATGGGGACCCACCTATGACTGCACTCCCGGACCCTCCACCGGTCATTATACCGGGAGATGTTGCTACTATAATTCAGCAATCCCAACAAGCTTTTCAATAACAAATGCTTCAGCAACAGCAAGCATTTATGACTGCTATCCAGCAACAGTTGGAATTTTCTCAACCGGGTCAACCTCCCCGGGTACTCACTCCACAGGACCCGCCTGTAGGGTCGGGAACGGGACCACAAGGGGGAGTTACACCCCCAATCCCACCATTCGGTGTTCCTCAGTATGGGATGCCTCCTCCATACGCCTACTATCTTGCCTATGCTCCTAACTTCCCGACGGCGAGTAATACGTCAAGGGTAGTGGAGTCATTCAAGAGGAACTTACCACCTGTATTCTCTAAGGTGGGGAGTGATCCTCTGGAACCGGATCAGTGGATCCAAGAATTAGAGAAGATATTTGAGGTGCTTGAGTGCACGGATGCACAGAAACTCATTTGTGCTGGTTTGCAACTCAAGAAAGAGGCAAATTCTTGGTGGCAAGCCTCCAAGCCTATATTGTTGGCTGCTCATCCAGAACCCACTTGGGAGCAGTTCAAGGAGTTGTTCTTGGACAACCATTATCCGCGCAGTTTCAGAGACCGAAAGGAGACTGAGTTCATGGCCTTAACTCAAGGAGGTAAGACTGTCCTTGAGTACCAACAACAATTCGAGAGTTTGTTCCATTTTGCCCCAAGGCACATGAGGACAGTTGAAGAGAAGGCAGCAAGGTTCCTAAAAGGCCTAAAGGCATCTATTGGGTCTGTACTTGAGGTACTGGATTTGACCGAATATGGCCAGATTGTGTAGAAGGCCAAGACCATGGAAGATAAGCAAAAGGGTGAACAGTCCCTCACCCCTGGACTGTGGAAGAGAACAAATCCATTCCCGGATATGGGAAATTCCTCTAAGTTATACCGCGGATCATACAGTTCTGGGCCTATGTATAGGCAGCCCTATAGGCCATCTGGCTACCCTCCTAGGCCAGTTGGTGGTTCGGGTTCCACCTCTTTTCGCCCAAACACTAGTGTGGCACCTACAGCTCCAAGGCCACCTCGACCTCCATCTGCAACGGGTCAAGTGCAGAGGGACCCCGCTCCGATTCTGACATCTCAGATTCGTTGCTTCAACTGCCATTCATATGGGCATTATACGAAAGACTGTCGGGCCAGACCAGCCTTGCCCTCCAGTCAGCCCTCTACGTACCGACCTCCCTTACCTCGAGAAAATCAACCGCAGGGAGGATGTATGCTCTATCAGCCGAGGAAGCTGAGGCTAGTACAGAAGTAGTAGCAGGTACATTTTAAATTAAGAAATTCATTATGATTAATATTGATGGCCTGCTGAAATTATATACATTGTTATACTAGGTATCCTACCCATATCAGGCATACCAGCCTATGTTTTATTCGATTCAGGAGCTACTCATTCATTCGCATCTAAGAGATTTGTAGAGAAACTTGGGATGTCACCCAGGATCCTAGACCATGGAATGATTGTTAGTATGCCTACTGGTAAAGTTGCACAGTTGAAGGAAGTGTATAGGCGGTGCCCAGTGGAAATTAGTGGGAAGAATCTTGATGCGCAACTCATTAAGTTTAATATGCAGAATTTTGATGTTATATTGGGTATGGATTGGTTGTCGGCTCATCGAGCTAATGTGATTTCTGCTGAAAAGCTGATAAGAGTGACAGATGACGAAGGGAAAGAATTGGTATACTGAGCAGATCCCATGAAAAGAGTGAAGAAGGTCCTTGTCTCTGCTCTTCAAGCTGTAAAATTGCTAGAAAGTGGATGTCATGGTTACTTGGCATCGGTACTTGATGTTGATGCAAGGATTACACCTCTAGAAGAGGTAAAGGTGGTTGAAGAGTTTCCCGATGTTTTCCCAGATGATCTGATGCATTTACCACCTGATAGAGAGTTGGAGTTTGCCATAGACTTGACCCCTGGAGCAGCTCCGGTATCTAAGGCTCCATACAGGATGGCACCAGCTGAATTGAAGGAGTTGCAGATGCAATTGCAGGAATTATTAGAAAAGGGGTTTATTCGCCCAAGTGTTTCACCTTGGGGTGCCCCGGTGTTGTTTGTCAAGAAGAAAGATGGTAGTTTGCATATGTGCATAGATTATCGGGAGTTAAATAAGCTAACCATTAAGAATCGGTATCCATTGCCACGCATTGATGATTTATTTGATCAGTTGCAGGGAGCCAGGGTATTTTCAAAGATAGACCTTTGGTCCGGCTATTATCAGCTCAAGATAAAGAGCAGTGATATACCCAAAACAGCATTTAGGACTCGATACGGTCACTATGAGTTCCTAGTGTTATCTTTCGGGTTAACCAATGCACCGGCAGTATTCATGGATCTAATGAATCGGGTATTTCAGGATGTTCTCGACAAATGGGTAATTGTTTTTATTGATGATATCTTGATCTACTCCAAGATCGAAGAGGAGCACACTCAACACTTGAGGATGGTGTTACAGAGGTTGCGGGATCAACAGTTGTTTGCCAAGTACAGTAAGTGTGAATTTTGGCTTGAACAAGTTGGATTCTTGGGGCACGTAGTGTCTAAAGCCGGAATCGAAGTAGATCCTGCTAAAGTGAAAGCAGTAGTGGAATGGGAAAGCCCCAAGAATGTTACTGAAATCAGAAGCTTCTTGGGTTTGGCTGGATACTACCGACGCTTCATCGAGAATTTTGCTCGAATCTCAGCACCAATGACCAAGTTGACTAAAAAGGGTGTGAAATTCGACTGGGCAGAGGAATGTGAGAAGAGCTTCCAAGAATTGAAAGAAAGGTTGGTGACTGCCCCTGTGCTGACTATTCCTGAAGGCACAGGTGGAATGACAGTCTATACCAATGCTTCCAAAGTTGGTTTGGGTTGTGTTCTCATGCAACGCGGCAAGGTAATAGCGTATGTATCCCGACAACTAAAGGAGTATGAGAAGAATTACCCCACTCATGACTTGAAACTAGCTGCAGTCATTTTTGCCCTTAAGATCTGGCGACATTATTTGTATGGGGAGAAGTGTGAGATATACAGTGATCACAAAAGCCTGAAATACTTCTTCACCCAGAAGGATCTGAACATGAGACAGAGAAGATGGCTTGAACTCATGAAGGATTATGACTGCGATATTCAGTATCATCCCGGCAAGGCTAATGTAGTGGCAGATGCATTGAGTCGGAAGACACAGACTGTGTCGCTCTCATACTTAGCAGTCAGCTCACCACTCGTGCAAGAGGCGATGCTAATGGATGAAACCCTCTTGTATGAAGGGGCAACCTTAGAGCTTGAACCTCAACCAGAAAACCTTAAATGGTTGACTGTATCCTTGACGGCTCTACAGGTACATCCGGCAATTAGGCAAGAGGTGATAATGAAGCAACCTTTGGATCCTGAATTGCAGCGAATCAGAGTTAAGGTTCAAGACCAAATAATAAATGTTCCAGATTTTACTTTAGCCAGTGATGGGGCATTGATGTTTCGAGACAGATTGTGTGTACCCGATGATTTAGATATACAAGATAAGATAGTGAGAGAAGCACACAGCTTCGAGTACTCACTCCACCCAGGAAGTACCAAAATGTACAAAGACCTCAAACAAAGTTACTGGTGGCCAAGCATGAAGGTCACCATAGCTTTGTATGTGGCAACTTGTCTTACCTGCCAGAAGGTAAAAGCTGAGAGGCATCGATCTTATGGTACCCTTCAGCCACTCCCAGTACCAGAATGGAGGTGGGAAAGGATTACAATGGACTTCGTCACCAGACTACCAAGTACACCTAAGGGAATGGACGCGATATGGGTGATCGTGGATCGGCTTACCAAGACTGCTCATTTTATTCCTATCAAGACCAAGTTCTCCATGACCAAACTAGCACAACTTTACATGGACAATATAGTGCGCTTACATGGAGTGCCAATGAGCATTGTTTCAGATAGGGACCCCAGGTTCACTTCCAGATTTTGGAAAAGCTTACAGCGTGCCTTGGGGTCACAGCTGAACTTGAGTACTGCTTTTCACCCACAGACGGATGGTCAGTCAGAGCGAACCATACATATATTAGAAGACATGCTCAGGGCATGTACAATGGAGATGAGTGGCAGTTGGGAAGAATATATACCTCTTATGGAGTTTGCATATAACAACAGTTACCAAGCTACCATTGGGATGGCTCCGTATGAGGCGTTATATGGCAAAAAGTGCAGAACTCCTTTGTATTGGGATGAGGTAGGTGAACGTCGAATGTTAGGACCTGAGATGATCCAAATGACTTGTGATAAAGTCGACGTTATTAGAGAACAGATTAAAGCAGCTCAGTCCCGTCAAAAGAGCTATGCGGACACCTGCAGAAAAGATATTGAATTTCAGCCAGGAGAAAAGGTATTTCTCAAGATATCTCCTACTAAAGGTTTGCAAAGGTTTCACAGAAAGGGGAAGTTGAGCCCAAGATACATTGGACCATTTGAGATCTTATCCCGGGTTGGCTCAGTAGCCTACATGCTTGCTCTGCCACCTTCACTTGGGGATGTTCACAATGTATTCCATGTATCCATGCTGAAGAGATACGTGCATGATCCATCTCATGTACTACCCGTGGAACCAGAGTACCTAGAAGCTGATATGACCTATACAGAACAGCCTGCTGAAATTTTGGACCGAAAGGTGAAAACCCTTCGCAACCGCTCCATTTCCTATGTAAAGGTGCGATGGGCTGATCATTCACTTGAAGAAGCATCTTGGGAGGTAGAGGATGAAATGAAGGCCAAATACCCTCATCTTTTTGATCAACCAGGTACGCAATTTCGAGGACGAAATTTTTCAGAAGGGGGGGTAATGTAATACCCCGCTTCTTAAATCCGGTCTGATTTCGTGGTTGAACCGATTTAACCATGCAGGAACCGAGCTAGAGGAAATTAGAGCGGGTTCCTTATGGGCTATGATGGCACGGGTGACCTTAAACACCGGCTGGCTTGACAAGTCCGAGCCAGTGCCAGAAGAGACGGGAGTGCCCAAGCCGTGTACATGCACCTACTATAAGGCCATGTATGGATAAAATAGGTATTATATCCATATTTTAAGGTATATACGTATGCTACATCGTATGCCAGGGGTGGGGTCCGTGCCGTGGCCCAAACCCGGTCAAAATCCCAAGTTTTGGCCCTCAGGTGGGTAGGACAGGTGGGTGCACCCACCCATCTGAGTGACCCATCCATGTGCACTGTTCACTTAGTAGGAATTATATATATATATATAGCATTATGTTTATTTCCTTTTCATTTATGACACCCGTACGTTGGTGAGAAAAGTAAAGAGGAGAGAGAAAAGAAAGGGAAGAAGAAAGGAAGAGAAGGAAGAGGAAGAAAAGAGGGATTTTAGCGGCGCCGAAGCTTGATCTTCCCATTCCGGCGGCGGGAGAGTGATCTTCAACTCTAGATCTACAGTTAGAGGTAAGCAAAGTTGGGTTTTGTGAACATTCACCATACCCAAGCTTTAAACCTTTGATTCGAGTATGGTTTCTTGAGATCTTGTAAATCCCATTTGGAATGATGAATTTAAGGTTTAATAGATGATTTATGTGTTGATCTTGAAGGATTTGAAGAGATTTTGACAAGGTAGAAGAAGCATTGTGAGTTTGAAGTGATTTGGAGGGTTTGAAGTCGTTCTTGAGCGAAGAAGGTAAGATGGTTCCCATCACTTGAATCTAACCTAGATCTAGGTTAGAACCATCCTATGGGACCTTGAAGGTGTGAATAATGGGTTGAGAAAAGCCCCATTTGAATCCCCAAAGAATGGAGAAAGTTGGGAAGAAACAGGGTGTTTCCCGCCAAGACCGGTGGGTACAACCGGTGGGCCCCTACCCGCCTGTGGGTACCCACCTGAGAAGGCAGGGGGGCCTTCGGGCCCAACCTGCAGGTACAACCGACGGGCCATACCGGCGGCCCCCTACCCGCCGGTCCCAACCGGTGGGTAGGACCGGTGGGCCAAACTGCCCACCTGTCTCACCCACCCGTGTGGCCCCGAAGGTTATCCTTATGTCCGATCGAACCCAAATCGGACGTGTGACCTTCTTTTGACGTTCTAAACATGATTTTGACATCGGATTTCATTAATTTTGATCCTAAAATGATGAAGTACTAACCCCACTCAATTATGTTAGGTTCATCATATCCTACCCGATTCGCACCGGATCTCACACGTACCGAGCGGGAATCCTTGTACACTACAGGTAAGTGAGGAGAGGACGTTTGCCCTTATTTCAAGGCATTGTTTGGAATTCATTTAATTATATCTAGTCTAGTCATGCCATCATGAATATGCTATGTAGATTAGTCATTCCTCACATTGTGATGCATATGTGCTATGTTTACTTTCTAAATGCCAACTGAATGAGATGTTTATATGTTGAATGTGGACATCATGGTGCATGATGCATTGATAGATTAGATGCCGTAGTCGGCTTGAAAACGAGTGCATTGGTGGCCCGTGGAATGGGACACGGAGGCACTATGCAATCGTACTATTGTCATATAGGAGCATGCTGTATTAGGACTCTCACCATCCCGTGCTACGACCCTTCCCAACAGGGGTTAAGGTGTTGGGTTATCATTTGGGGGGAAGCAGTGGTCGCGGTCGTCGGTTCATTGTGGCGGTTAGACATAACGCCCGACGAGTCATGTAGGACAGTCGGCAACCTCGGTGGTACATTCAATAGGGCCAATCGTACTGCTTTTAAATTGCTAGAGTCAGCACCTTTATTTTCAGTCATTTACATTTCTGTTGAGAGCCGGTGGACGGCATTGTCTTTACTTTTTCGAGTACTCACGGTGGGCCTTTTCCGACAGCCCTATGGGCGTATCGCGGGAGGGAGTTCGCAGCTCGTACCCGGAGTATACGCGCACTGTGGTTGTAGTAGCACTAAAACCAAGGACTTAGTAATGTTGCTTAGGTGGATGTGATTTAAAATGTATAGCATGGCATGTAGTGCATATGATGTGTTTTGATGTGTGGACTGCTGTGTGTGGTCCATCTTTCTACTTACAGAGCTAGTGAGCTCATCCCACGTGTACACCCCTTTTTAGATGATTTTATAGGTCATACATCTGAGGAGTATGGGGTGGGTCCCACAGTCGAGTTTCCTGAAGAGGACTGGTGGACCCCTGAGGAGTTAGGGCACGGCACCGATTGCTCGTGCGAGAGCTGTGCTGCGGGATAGCAGTTCTGAGGCCGAGCTGAGCTCTACCTTTGAGGCCGTGCTGAGCTCCACTTCTGAGGCCGAGCTGAGCTCTTCTACGTGATGCCGAGCTGGGCTCAACCATTGATGCCAAGCTGAGCTCTAGCCTTGATACCGAGCCGAGCTGTGTACTCTGATTGTTTTGGTGGATTTCCTTCTGTACTTGATATTTGAATTTTATTCTTTTTGTGTAATTATCATGCCTTCGGGCCCAAATGTATATAATTATTGTATCACCATCCGGGTATCAAGTATTATGGGGTTATTCACAGGTAAAACTTAGTCTTTCGCTGATCTAATGAGTATATATTAGTTGTGTGTATGCTGTGGTGGAATACAGTATCTGATGATCCTGGTAGGTTTGGGTTAACCGGTGTTAACTCGGTCACTGGCCCGGTTCAGTGTGAACGGGGTGTGACAATTTACATATCAAGTACTCAATAGGAATCATAAAAAATTAGAGTCAACTCAGCTTGGTATTAGAGGTAGAGCTCAGCTCGGCATCAAAACTGCGGTCCCGCAGCACAACTCTCGCACGAGCAATCAGTGCCGCGCTCTAACTCCTCAGGGGCCCACCAATCCTCTTCAGGGAACTCAACTGTGGGACCCGACCCGTGCTCTTCAGATGAATGACCTGCAAAATCATCTAAAAGAGGTACACACGTGGGATGAGCTCACTAGCTCAGTAAGTGGAAAGATAGACCACACAGCAGTCCACACAACAAATCACAACCATATGCAATATATACTATGCATTACATTTTTTTATCACATCCACCTAAGCAACATTACTAAGTCTTTGGTTTAGTGCTACTACAACCACAGTGAGCGTATACTCCGGGTACGAGCCGCGAACTCCATCCCACAATAAGCCCATAGGGCTGTCGGAGAAGGCCCACTGTGAGTTCTTGGAAAAGAAAAACATGCCGACCACCGGCTCTCAACATAAAATAAATGACAGAAATTAAAGGTGCTGACTCCAGCAATTTAAAAGCAGTACGATTGGCCCTCTTGAATATACCACCGGGGTTGCCGACTGTCCTAATGACCAGCCAGGCGTAATGTCTAACCGCCACAGTGACCCTACACCCACGACCACTGCTTCCCCCCAAATGGAAACCCAACACCTTAACCCTTGTTGGGAAGGGTCACAGCACGGGAAGATGATAATCCTAAACCACATGCTCCTATATGATAATAGTACGATTGCATAGTACCACCACGTCCTATACCATGGGCCACCAATGCACTGGTTTTCAAGCCGACTACAGGATCTAGTCTATTAATGTATCATGCACAATGATATCAACATTCACAACATAAGCATATCATCACTTAGAAATTAGGAAACAAACACAACACCCATGGCATAACAATGTGAGGATGACTAATCTACATAGCATTTTCATGATGACATGGCTAGTCTAGATACAATTAAATGAATCCCAAAAAATGCCTTGAAACAAGGCCAAACGTCCTCTCCCCACTTACCTGTAGTGTACAAGGACTCACGCTTGGTACGGGTGAGATCCGGTGCGAGAAGCGTAAGATTTGGTGAACCTATCCTGAGTGAATGGGGTTAGTATTTCGCCACTTTGGGATCACAATTAACAAGATCCAAGGACAAAGTCATGTTTAGAATCCTAAACGAAGGTTGCATGTTTGTTTTGGGTCCAATTGGACGTAAAAATCACGTTCAGAGCCTCTTGGGTGGATCGGATAGCCCACCAGTCAGACCCACCGGTCCTGACCGGCGGGTAGGTCAGCCCACCAGTAGGCCTGCTGGTCTGGCCCACCGGTTGGGCCCTAGGGTCCTGCTAAGATCGACGGGTAGGGTGGCCTGCCGATCGACCCATCGGTTGGGCCCGCCGGTTGGGCCCGAGGGTCCTGCCCTCTCAGGCGGGTGCCCTCAAGCGGGCCAAATGGCCCATCGGTTTGGCCCACCAATCTTGGTGAAAAATGCTATTTCTTCCCAAACTTCCCCCAACCTTTGGGGATTCAAATGGGGCTTTTCCAAACCCATTCTTCACACATTCAAGGTCTCATAAGATGGTTCTAACCTAGATCTAAGTTAGATTTAAGGAATGGAAAGCCATCTTACCTTCTTTGCTCAAGAACTCCTTCAAAACCCAAAAATCACTTCCAATCACCAATGCTCTTGCAACCGTGGAAACCCTTCTTCAAATCCTTCAAAATCAACACATAAACCATCTATTAAACCTTAGATTCATCATTTCAAGGGGGATTTACAAGACCTCAAGAAACCCTACCCAAATCAAGGGTTTTTACTTGGGTATGGTGAAAGCTTAAGGAACCCAGCCTTTGCTCACCTCTAAACGTAGATCTAGCGTTGGAGATCACTCTTCCGGCGTTGGAATGGGAAGATCAAGCCTCGACGCCGCTGAAATCCATCTCTTCTTCCTCTTCCTTCTCTTCTCCTCTTCTTTCCCTTTTTTTCTCTCTTCTCTTTACTTCTCTCACCAACGTCCGAGTGTCATAAATGAGAAAGGAAAAAGGAACATAAATGCTATATATACTTCTTAAAATAACTAAGTAATCACATGGGTGGGTCACTCAGGTGGGTGGATGCGGCCAACTGTGACCGCCCACCTGAGGGCCAAAACTTGGCCAACAAGTGGGATTTTGACAGAGTTCGACTCTTGGCACGAATCTCACTCATGGCATAAGATATAATATACGTATGCGCTTTAAGATAGAGCGCATACGTACATGGCCTTATGATAGAAGCAGGTACACGGCTTGGGTACCATCGTCTCCTCTGGCACTAGCTCGGACTTGTCTGGCCAGCCTGTGTTTAAGGTCACCCTTGCCATCATGGTTCGTAAGGAACTCGCCTTAACTCTCTCCGGTTTGGGTCCTGCATGGTTAGACCAGGTCAACCGTGTAATTAGGCCGGGTTTAAGAAGTAGGGTATTACAAATAGTGCAAGAACCTAACCTTCGGCCACACTACATCCCACCCATCAACATCAACACACACACACGCACACACACCATGGGCATGCAGTGCCAGAACCCAACCTTCGAGTACCCTACATCCCCACCTATCAACAACACTCAATTCTCATCATTATACACAACCAAAATTCATCAATAGAAAATTTTCATATGTAAAATATTTATGATCATACACATTGATACACATATTATAAACACTTCGTTAAACATACATAGCAACTACTCACCTTGTGTTCCTACTTGTTGCGTAATGTCGATGGTCTTGTGTCGCGGTACCTCGCCGTTGGCCGGTTCTATTCTTGTAAAACACAAGGGTTTTAGGTCCACTATCAAGCATGGGGAAGGTCTCCCTATAGGTCAACTGGCCATGCAAAAGGAAAGTCAAAACAAGATTTCAGATGGTTCAGCGGTGGATGCTCACCTAATGCCAATAAGAGAACTCAAACGGAAATGTTCACAATAGGGAAACTTTTACTAATAAAGATACCACTTTTACCAAAGTTTATATGTTGTACCAAAATATCAGAGAACAATTCTGAGACCGCTTTGATAGCCAATAAATCTCTATAGTAACTCGACAAAAGATGAAAGTATCATCTACAAACAGGAGGTGAGATACTTCAGGTGCTTGTCGAGCCACTTTAGTACCTTTAAAAATGTTGAGGTCTTGGTAAGTAGGAAGGAGACGGGATTATACTTCCATACCAATGATAAATAGGTCTAGACTCAGAGGACAACCTTGACGAATACCCTGAGAGGGTTCAATATAATCAAAAGAAGATAGTTCTAGTTTAATTGAATAAGTGGCAGAGGACATCAAATAAAAAACCAAATCACACCAATCTTCACCAAAACCCATAATTCATAGATGGCTCTGATAAATACCCCATTCCATCCTATCATAAGCTTTTGTCCTATCAAGTTAATGGTAACATAACTCAATTTACGTTTTTTAGTTTTCAAGAAATGGAAGATCGCATGGGAAATAATAATATTATCTGAGATTTTATTTCCAGAAATAAAAGTTTCTTGGAATGGAGATTTTAAATTGGGGAGATGATTTCGAAGTCTATTGGCCATGATTTTTGAAATAATTTTATAAAACACATTGCACAGGCTAATGGGTCAGAATTCGTAAACTCTGCAAGCATTCTCTTTTTTTAGAATAAGGCAGATTAATGTATGATTTACCCCAAATGGGAGAGCACAATTGGTAATGAAATCTTTGACAAAAAACATCACATCATTTCCAATCAAATCCTAAAATTTTTTGTAGAACTAGGCTTGAAAACCATCAACTCCCGGAGCCTTATAAGAACCAATAGAGAAAACAACATTTT
>NW_024868314.1:96390-99175 GCF_013358625.1 Macadamia integrifolia | reverse complement strand
AATACAGGTTAAAAAAAATGGAATCGTGTTCTTGGCAGTTTAGTAGATCGGTTATGAACCCAATAAATCAAGACGAAGATTTTTATTTTTATTTTTATTACTAATCAGATGGTCAGTTAACGTAATAGACTCTGAATCCATAGCCCTCTCTCAATTTAGAGAAGGAACATAACCTTTTTTTTTTTTTTTTAATTAAGAAAAACAAACAGCAATTATATATTATAGAGACTTTGATAAAATTGCGACTCATTGATCCACCATGAGAAGGCTTTGATACCATTGATAGAAAATAAATTCGGAAACGATTCATGGAGATCAATGAGCATGCACAATAAACACTACGAAGATATGTTTTGGATATACTTGAATCCATGCTGAAGAATAACAACTCCTCAAATCTCCTCTTGTATGCTCTTTATACAACACGATTAATGTTGATTTAATCTACCCTCTTTCCCTTTGCTTTAAGTAACTAACTTCGCTTAATGGGTCAATGATAACTATATATAGGGGTGGGGGTAGGAACAACTCTATAAGAAAATTAGGGTTTCCTTCTCATTAAGGAAACCAAACCTTTGATCCACATATAATATATATATTTTATACCATTAAGGTGTACTAATAGAATCTAATATCTCTATAGATACTTATCAATATTTAATCATTTCTGCTTACTTCATCGGTAATTAACATCACTATACCGATTTTAAAAATAAACCTTGAATTGTACTAACCCACTAGATTGGAAATCTTACATAAGTATGTATATATAAAACTGAGTTTGCCCACATCTATTATCAAGGAAGCATCCATTCAGCCACTTTTTTAATAACTGTCAGATAAGAATCATTAAATCTAATGCATTATAACTTAGCTCATGTAAAATATTTTTATTATAAAAATAAAAATAAACAAAACCAACTGATTTAGCAAGTTCGGTATAGGCTATCATCTTTGACAAAACACTTTCTAGTCAATGTAGGCAATATTTTTACCCAAAAGGATCAAGCCGTTGTTAGCCTTTGCACAAAATGTAGTGTTAAACAAAAAATGCTTCGTATCTAGATGGAGAGGGATAGTGATGCATGGCCAAAAAACTTTGTTTTTCTCCTACCATCAAACATTGAAACTCTTCCTCATCGCTCCAAATTTTGTCTACCAACCAGCTTTCCTCACAAGCCTTTAACATCCCATGAAGAAGTTCCCCGGTTGCTGCCTCAACACCCTTTTCTGTCATCAAATAATTGGCATTATAATAATGTAATTTCCTTCTATTATTTTAGCACATGTAATTACACACACAGCAGAAGTATACAATATGTCTACATATATTAAGTATGTTATACTAATATTATTTTCGAACTGACCTTGATAGAGACTTTTTCTAGTCATTTTCATGGTATCATTAGTTGGACGTTCTTATGTGCAAGTTTCATTGAGCGAACCATCCAAGAACATTTTATATATCTATATATATATATATATATATTAACATAAATATTTTTTATTTATTTTGGAAAGAAGAAAAGATAATAAAAAATATTTATGTGAGTAGGTATTGGAAACACTTTAGGTTGAGAGAATTTTCTATGCATTTCTATATATATATATATATATGTATATATGTATATATATATATATATTTAGTAATTAGTGGTGATGGAAACATGTGTCAACCCTCGCTTGGCCGTAGGATATATGAATGACTTCCTCAAGTTTTATTGGGGAATCATGTATGGATTTGCAAATCTGGCTGTATTTACGGGAAAATGAAGCATATGCCGCACTTGTGCAGATTCTAATATGCACTCTTTTTAGTCATATTCTTATCATGTGGGCCCATGCATATTCCATATGAACAATATTTGAGAGAAAGAACACAATCTGGTTGCGTGGCTTCTGTATCAATCAAAGCGTATGCTCAAACATCCAACCGGATTCAGAATGATCATTTCAATACCCCAATATTTAGACATAGGAGCCCACGACCAGATATTATTTTGCAAACACAATTACAGAAGTTCTTTTCTCATCCTTCATGGCAACTGCTATATGGGAGATGCAATAGGGACACTACAACTTCTATATTGGGAAGCATTTATTTGGGTCCCCAAGTGGTTGAAGTGCTAGCTATGAAATACTTGATCTAAGGGTCAAGTGGTGCAGATCGAATATAGGAATTCAGACTAATTGCAGCAAAAAATGGTATAAATTAATCTAATTAATCTTCGCCCATGTCATCAGCCTCTTTTTTTTTCCTATTTATGGCCTCATACTTTTTAAAGGAGTCAAGATGAAACTTGGTGACGTATCTCACTTCTCCATAAAACTTAAGTCAACTTTCCCAACTCTGATGGTGGCAAGGACGGCAAGGACTCTAGCCCAAGGTTAAGGACTCACGTACTCAGTATCAAATCCTACTTCATGGGTTTGGGCATTGGGGTATGGTGGCCCATGTCCTTCAAACATGGTTTTAGTGACCACGTACAGTTAGATGAGTGTTAGGCCCACTTTTTCCGACTCAGTTTTTTCTTTTGAGTTGATCAATAGGCTCAATCCATCCATTGTTGCAAATTCAATCTCTCCATTGCCTCTACGTCTTCTCACCGTCCTAACCACTGCAACCAATCAGCAAGAAAAGATGGAGAAAATTATGACAAGCTACCTCTTTTCTAGCTCTACATCAAGATCTAAGTGTCAACTACCTACTCCCCCTCCCCCTCCCCTGCCCTATGCTTCCCTTCCTGCAACTCCACACCCCCCCCCACCCCACCCCACCCCACCC
>NW_024868314.1:90817-96370 GCF_013358625.1 Macadamia integrifolia | reverse complement strand
CCCCCCCTCTCTCTCCTTTCCTAGGCCCCTAACCTAGACACAAGGTGCGCACTCCCAAGAGAGGCATGGTGATTTTTCGAGTCCCTTGTGTCTATGGCACAAAGCCACTCTCGAACAAAAAGCTTTATCTCTATATATAATATTACAAAAAAAATTATAAAAAAATATAAATCAAACAATTTTTGTTGAAATAATGCATAAGACATAATGTTTATTGCAATAAGTTTGCAAAACATATATATATATATATATACATAAACTGTAAAAATCCAAAATAATCCATACAATAAAATTGGGGAATAGAATATAATTTTTCTTTTTTTACACTAAGTACTTAAAAAAGTGGTGGATAGTCAAAATAGACAAGAATCGCGAGAACAAGCCTAAACCCAAAAAATTACATTATAAACCTTATACCATAAACCCATCCCTGAAGTAGTGTACCTAACCCAATGTCATACATACAGTGATGGCCACCGATGTATGATTGGATGTTGTGGATTGGTATGAATGCATGTAGATTGCATATGGTTAAGTTTCACAGATCCTAGTGTTACATTACTTACCAGTAAGGGGTTAGGTATTGGCTAATCCCAAAGGGTGGCATGTTATTTAGAGTACTATATTTGGAGTATGACACACTGTACTCAGAGGCAAATGCAGTACGGGTGTTCGAGGGGTTTTCCGAGACCGTGGCTGTCTACAGCATGGGTGACCTATGTGTAGGATTCTGGGACCATGGCTGTTGGGGTTACCCTTGGAGGTTTGCGGAGTGACTGATGTGTAGGATTCTGGGACTTGTAGATTTCCGCTTGCAATGAAGTTGTATCCCTGTAATCTGGCGTACTAGGGAGGGGATACCACCTAGATTCCGTAGCACCTACACCAGATAATGGACCTAGTAATAGAAATAGAAAAATAATATAATAATTGGATTCATATGCATCACATGTCTGTATGGAGTTTGCATGCATTATTTGTTGTGTGTGTTTACATGCACACCCCTCATTGGACTTGTGAAGCTCATCCCTCGTTGATCACTCTTTTTTAGATGGTGGAACCAGTTCTGAGGCAGGATTGGATTTTAACGGCGGTTGTGAGGTTTGCGAGACACCGAGATGCTGATAGATTTCACTTCTGTTCTTTTATCTATTTCTTTTGATGGATATATTGATGGTATATCTAAGATGCAAATATTACACCTATGAATTGTTAACAAATGAATCTTGTATATTTGTAATTATCACTTCAATACATCACCAGTCGTAATATTTATATGATTTTATTAGCATACTCTGATTTTAGTTGTGATCTTGGTGGCATTTGTGAAATTAAGATATTGCATCTGTGATTCTAAAGGGGTAGGTTGACTGGGTTGAGAATCCTATGTCGCATACCTTGGCCAATTTGAGGCAGGGTGTGACATTGACGAACTATGCTTTTCATCTAAATTTATCCTCCCTGATTTTCCAACAAACCTTATAAAAATAGCTCCAAAATTGCTGTCTATGTGTAAATCTATGATTTCACAACCTTTTTTGTGTGAGGCCTTTACCTGCTGCTTCCATCTTTCTGCTAAATGTTGTGCAATGCCATAATGGGCTTTCAAATATCATCCTCCATATCCGGGATGCTTCTATAACACTTCCAAACCTTGTCCATACTAAACTTGATGTGTCTGCACTTCCGTCACCTTGTCTGAATTTTCCAGAGCTGCCAAAACACTTTTGCATCAATAGAGTTCCTTTAAACATCACCGCATAATTGCCAACAATGACAACCCTAAAACCAATTGACCAACAACATCTATAAAAAAAAAATCATAGAAAATCCAAATTAAAGGAGGTAGAAGCTTACGTGAACCGTGAGGAAAGGCAAGTGTACACGTTTGAAACATGATGAAATATCTTTGTTTTATCTAAGTCTTTTTGTAACCGATAAAAGTGCAGAGTCATAATCTTTTTGTCTTGTTCATTTGTTCTAATAATTAAAAGACTTACGTGTTTGGTAAAATCCATTTTCATTTTTTAATTTCTCTTCATGATTCATATTTTAAGAAAAAAATCGAGGGGCCAATAAAGCCCAAGTTAGTGGTTATAACATTTCAATACCCGCAAAAGCTAGTATATCTAGTATCTGTTTCTACTTAAAGAATTATAAGTTATGAATCAAAAGTAAATATGTGACATGCACCCACCAATCTAGATCAAATATAAAACTGCCCCAATGTATATCCCATCTTCTTTTGAATGGTCTTAATCAATCATTGCAGTGTAGTGTGTTTAGGGATGAGATTCTAGCTCAGTGGCAGCAGTTGGGCTCTAATGTAGTTCCACATAAGATCACTTGCTGGTTTTTCCCTCCTATCTAGTATCTTTTTGAAAAAAATAATAATAATAGTTGTAGTATTGCAATAAGTGTGGCCTGGTGCATACTTCTTGTTGACCGCTTAGTGATTCGTGTCTGGTCCCTCGTGGGTTCCTTATCTGGCCTTCTTGCGGTTTCTTATGTAACCCCTCTTGTGGTTTCTTATGTAACCCCTTAGTAGGTGTTGCCTAGTCCAGTGGCCCTAGAAATAAAATAAAATAAAATAAATCATTGGGATGCAAAACTAATCTTAAGAAATGGTTTACGATTTTACTTGGTAAGCTATATCTTCTAATAATTAGGTGTAAGCTTAATAAGACTAAAATGTCAAATACCTGGATGGTTGCCACTAAAGGCCAATTACGAGAATCGTTTACTAAAAACACAAAGAAATGGGAAAGAGATCGCTATTCGGTATCATGATCCTTGCACCAACGTGGTCGCATGGCGACCAATGAGAATGCATGTTGGATTCTATTTAAAAAAAAAAAAAAAATACATGCTAGAGAATTAATATGGATGAAATTCGTGACCAAGGGACAGGAACTTTAGTTTGTATTTAGGAATAAGAACCATGTGACCAGGTAAAATTATTTTCTCCCAATTTATTTTTGTCAGAACCAAATGGGTGGATATGCTAAATGGTGTAAACAAGACAACTGAATGACACATTACTACCAAAATGAGAAGGAAAAATTGCAAGCTCACATCATTAGGTGGAGGCGACCTGAGGTCATTTCACCGTCCATAAGACTGCTTGAAATATTTGTTTAGTTTTGCAATTACTGGAAATTAAAGTGGTGAGACAATCATTTTGTTTAAGCTTATCTCTATTTTTCTTTTGATAGAAGCTTATCTCTAGTCGTTTCCCCACCTCCTCTCTCTCTCTCTCTCTCTCTCTCTCTCTCTCTTAATGATATTTTCAAAGCCTCTTATTCTATTTGCAAGCAAAAGCATGGCATTTGTTTTAAGTGGATAATAATGGTCTATTAAAAAAATGTGGAAGGGGCTTGGGGGTGGGTGGAGTTGGGGAGAGTCAACTTGGTTGGAAAATAATATGGTTTGAATTTTTATTTTTTTTGGCAGATAAATATCATATAATGTTTCTTAATTATTTAAAATGGTCCTTAAACGTTACCTTTAGAGGGTAGCATGGCACAGTAAATAAGAAATGGATAGGAAATATTTTTATATATTTTGAGGGTGAAGGAAAAGTGAAGTCAATTTGTTGCGAAAATATTATGGTTTTAAATTCTTTCAACAGATAAATTTCATATAATATTTCTTATTTATTTATTTATTTATTTTTCTTAGGACTGTTTTTTAATTACCTAAAATGATACTTAAACAGTTAAACGTCACTTTTAGAGCGGGGCAAGACATAATAAATAAGAATTGGTTAGGAAATTAGTTTATGTAGCGTCACACTAGTCTTACGCATTACTAGAAAAAGAAATGCTAATAGTTTTTTTTTTCTCTAATCAAAGGGCCCATAGACCAACTAGAGAAGAGGGGGGGGGGAGATTGTCTTGAACACGAGATACGTCAACGATCACTGCTTCAACAGTGCTTTTTTTTTTTTTTCTTTTTTTTGAATAGAAAAATAGAAAATTTTCATTAGAAGGGAATGAAGTTATGTACATCACAACATGGAACATTACTTTTTTGATACATTGCATTAATTGCATGGATGCACATGAAGTGAGTTGCATTAGATGATTTCCAGTCCATATGGCAAAAAGAAATATTTTTGTATTTTATATTTCGTATTTTGCATAAATATCCAAGAAAATCATTAAGGAGTTCTACGGCCATGGGATGCCAGTTGGGTGTGGAATAAGTTGAAATAGGTCCTTTATTATGAATCACACTTTAATGATTGCGTGGCTGAGTTTAAATAATGCCGCTATTAGACTTTGATTAAACCTCCCTTGATTGCAGAAGGTTACAACATTCAAGTGAATAAGCCATTATTTGTAAATCCCCTCAAGCATCAGCAATGAAGCTAGCTGGATTTTTTTTTTTTAATCAAGACAATTTATTTTTATTGGCTTGGACTATGCTATTACAAGAAGCAGGGTTGAATAGGAAGCCAGGTGCTTGTTACAAGGATTCAAAACAGCAAATAGAATGGGATGCCAAGTGATGGAAGTGTGGGCTGCTGACTCTCCAAATTTAGTTGCTTTATTCCTAATATAATCTGGGCAAGAGAGTATGTTCATTTCTGTTGGATATTTCTGTGTCACTTCTGGCAATGACAATTTTGTAACTATATGATTTGAACAAATAGTGATTAGAATGCTTGCATGGCTGATCAGCAAGGCTAGCAGGTAGAAACTATGCTATGCAGTTTATACTTCATCGTGATGTTATGAATTCTTTACTTTCTCTTCTTAATTAAATTTTCTCTTCTTTGAGTTAAATACATATATATATATATATATATATATACTATAAAGAAAAGATAAAGTTTTCCTACACCAGAAAAAGGAGGTTCATCGCTCTATCCTAGGTTCACAAACCCTTATAGGTTTTCGTATCATTTCTAAAAATAATAATTACTCTCATGTTTACCCTTAAATGCATTTAAATCACCCATGGTGGGTGTAGGGAAACTAATCCAAAAAGAAAAATAAAGTATTCAAGTAATAAGATCATAAACATCTCTGTCCCACACTTGCTAAAGCTAATAGAATTTGGAAGTGTGTGGACAGACATGTTTATGATCTTATTTCTTGAGTAGTTTATTTTTCTTCTTTTGTATAAAAAAATTGATAATTTTTTTTTTAAGAAAAGAAAAGAAAAAATTAAGTGAATAAGTGTATTTCTTTTTTTTTTTACCGAAAAAAAAGTGTATTTCTTTTTTAATTGAGTGGGTGCCAATGATAACTGTGCTGGATATTTTTGAAAACCCAGTCCTAGTGCAGTTCCAAGGCATCACCCGTCAGTGTGTCCCAATTGCAGCCTGAAAAATCTCAACCCTATTGGAGCCAGGCCCTGAATTTTAATGTGCTTCAGATTTAACGTCCTTATCCACCCCATAGTCCACTTCTCACCCTGGCTTATGTATTAGAAAGCAAGCAATCCCTAACAAATTGAGTGTCGATCAGGTTCTTCAGTATGAGAATTATTTTGTACAGTTCTGATTCCATACAAAATGGACCATCACAGGTTTTCTTTCTATGA
>NW_024868314.1:63973-90797 GCF_013358625.1 Macadamia integrifolia | reverse complement strand
TCCATACCGGTTTAAAAAACCGATCCAAACCGAAATGAACCTAATAAATCCAAACCGGTACCAATCCGAACCCAAACCGCACCGAAGCCGACACCGGACCGAAACCGATAAATCCTTAATGGGTCGGTTTCGGTCACTTCCAAACTCACACCGAAACCGGTGGAACCGGACCGAAACCGGACCAACCCGGACCGTTGACACCCCTACTAAGTAGTGAGGTTCACCACACTTTTACCAGAAAAAGGAGGTTCATCGCTCTATCCTAGGTTCACAAACCCTTATAGGTTTTCGTATCATTTCTAAAAATAATAATTACTCTCATGTTTACCCTTAAATGCATTTAAATCACCCATGGTGGGTGTAGGGAAACTAATCCAAAAAGAAAAATAAAGTATTCAAGTAATAAGATCATAAACATCTCTGTCCCACACTTGCTAAAGCTAATAGAATTTGGAAGTGTGTGGACAGACATGTTTATGATCTTATTTCTTGAGTAGTTTATTTTTCTTCTTTTGTATAAAAAAATTGATAATTTTTTTTTTAAGAAAAGAAAAGAAAAAATTAAGTGAATAAGTGTATTTCTTTTTTTTTTTACCGAAAAAAAAGTGTATTTCTTTTTTAATTGAGTGGGTGCCAATGATAACTGTGCTGGATATTTTTGAAAACCCAGTCCTAGTGCAGTTCCAAGGCATCAGCCCGGTCCAGTGTGTCCCAATTGCAGGCCTGAAAAATCTCAACCCTATTGGAGCCCAGGCCCTGAAGTTTTAATGTGCTTCAGATTTAACGTCCTTATCCACCCCATAGTCCCACTTCTCAACCCTGGCTTTATGTATTAGAAAGCAAGCAATCCCTAACAAATTGAGTGTCGATCAGGTTCTCGTATGAGAATTATTTTTGTACATTCTGATCCATACAAATGGGATCCATCACAGGGTTTTTCTTTCTATGAATTCCATCTATGTAGATAAATCCCTTACCAAAGTGTCAACCAGAGGAGCATTTCATGCAGTACCAGAAATAAGATCCATTTTATAAGAAGACAAAGACATAAAAATCTAGAAAGTTTGGGTAACTAGGGATCAAGTCCAAACATTAGTAGAAGCGCCGTGGCCCACCAAAGAGAATAAACACTAGCTGCTGAAAGTAAGGGTAAAACCCTAGAAATACTCTTTATCACACCCATGAACATTTTCTTGTTTGAACTTATGGGTCAAATAAAGATTTATTGTAATACTATTTAGCATATAGTATGGAGGACCAAAGATAAATTTTCTCAATTAAGAGTCGTCAAGCTAGTTTAACTAAAAGTGCCTTGTAAGCTTATTATGAGTTCCAGAATTTCGAAGTCCTAATCCTCCATTGCTAAGCAATATAATGCATTAGAGATTTAGATGCATCACCTCCCCAAAGGAACCAAGCACAAGTTATGTCTAAAAAACAAAAAAAAAAAAAAGAGTTTTTCACAGGTCTAATTTTTTTTTTCCCACTATCAATAATAGATTTCAAACCTTTAATTTTAGATGTAGGGTAGAAGAGTTAAATAGTATCAAGACACACAACAATCAATTAATTGGAAATGTTCAAATGATCTTATTTTTCATAACATGGCCCTCCTTGATAAGCTTATCAAGGTAGCCAAAAAACCTTCCATGTGGTATATTACGAGGCCAACTTTTTTTAGATAGGAGGATCCCTAGATCTCCTGTACTTTCACATGTAAAATTAGTTCAAGTATAATTTTGCAAAATGGAAAAATAGAGTAGAAACCCATCGTGCCATTTGGACTTTAGAAGCATTTTGCGAAAGTGTAGTCACATAAAAATGCATTGTACTATCTTTGCTTGCACGATTAGATATTTAATTCCTCCATAGCATTTATTTCAGGGTGGCAAACTGTTCCAGCTTCTTAATGCAGAGCCTATTTTGCTTGCTTTTTAGGAGCTGCTCTGTTAGGACTGCCTAATAGGGAAAATGGTCACCTTCTCCTGTTTATTGTTATTCTTCTTTCTAGTACATTTTTCTTACCTATAAAAAAATAAAAAATAAAAAGAAAATAAGAATTCTGAAATTCAGGACTGTAGGAGATAGTACAGTAGAAGTCGGGGTCCCATAAATATTTATGGATATACATGGGCATGCATGTCAATATACGAGAAGGTTTGATTGAAATAAACTGTAAAATTTGACATAGCTAATCTAGACCATGTACCATCTATCCAATAGTGAGAATTATCACATTGGCATTCAACGTAGAACAAGGATGGACAATTGTGTGAATTGATTTTCTCCCAAGTTGGAATTCCACGCTTATTTCCGTATTTGCATGAGATAGCATATGATGAAACTCATTTCAAATGAAATTCATTACAGGGTGGGTATGGTCGTTGATTCCAAACTGCTATAAGGGAAGGAGAATTTTAAATAATGATTTTTTTTTTGGATGGAGAAGAGAGAGAGAGAGAGAGAGAGAGAGAGAGAGAGAGAGAGAGAGAGAGAGAGAGAGAGAGAGAGATTGGTTTGCACGATGAGGTTGTGAAACAACTCTAATAGAACTCGAAATGTGCATATTTGGAATTTGACAAGGCAATAACAAGTTAAAACTGATGTTGCAGAGATTAGCTATAAAACAAATTTCATGAAGACCAGCCCCATTTTTTAGGCATTATGAAGAAATAATTGGCTACATAGTCCTCTCAGGAAAAAAAATGAAAATCCACAGATTTAGAACATATGATGATGCTTGAACAACAGTTCTTGTAGTAACGGACTGGAATTAAAAGAGGATGAAGAAAATGAAAAACAATTCTACTCACTTGAACACAAGAATTGCTTATACTTAAATGCTGATTTATTAAAGGATTCAAAGCATCGAAACTTGGAAGTTTTCTGGGACAATGGATTCACAAGGGGGGGGGGTATTACCACATTGGTTATCTGGCACCTTGGATGTGTCTTAATATACCCTTGGGCTAACTCCATCTTAAGGTTTTCGGGTTGGAGTCAAGGATTCAAATATCGGTATCGGTTTCCATATTGGTCGGCCAAAATTAAGATACGTGTCGGAGGTTATCGTATCGTATCGGAGATACGCTAAGATACGCTAAAGATATACACATAAATGGATATAAAACATTTTTTTAAACACTTTTGCATAAAGAATTTGTTAAAAAAAGCTATTGATAACATTTATTATGCATAAACACTAAATTGAGGGCATTGCACTAAGAATTCAAGGTTTGTAGTTGTCCCATAAATGTAAAATCCTTGGTCCCAACCTTGATTTCCACTTTAGTTAGAGAGAAATATGGCTGGCAGCAACTTTGGAACAAAAACCCCTCAAAAAATTGTGTTTTTCTGAAAAATTACCCATCTTGGCCATTATATGACCGTAGCGCACTGTATCGGTACATACCGATATTCACCGATACGTACAGATCGATACATACCGATAAGCACTGATACATACCGAAACTTACATTTCACCTCGATTTTATATTTTCCATAGAGCACACACACACACACACACACACACAAAAACACGCATAGACATAGAAAGACATACCTTCCATTGTGACTGGGCATTGACCCAACATGTGAGATTTCTCCATTCCTGTGCCTTGATCCTCTTTTCTGTCCATACAATTTAATAGTTTACCACAATGAAACTTCTATATACAGGAGCAAAAATAAATAATGGCTTAATTTTTCCACCAAAAGTATGTATTGTGGAGGGATAAACATGAAGAAATCATCTTCTTTTATAAGTCAATATGGACCCTTTATTGCAATTCACATTTGGTAAACACTGACGCCTCTACGTACTGTTGGGAGAATAGTCCCACATGGCGTAGTCATGGGCCAGTGTGTAGAAATGCAGCTTACCCTTGGTGAAACCTCAACACCTAGCCTCGTACCTTTGGGTATATAAAAAAGGTATAGTATCCACTGTACTGTTTGAACATCTTTTACTCTATATTTACATGGTATCAGAGTGGGTTTTCTACAATCCTGCAGTGGGTGTCTCTAGACTTGCTGCCATTCATCCATGCAAGTGTACACAGTTTTTTCCTGCCTACATGTTATGGGAAGTGTGGGGAGAATATTCCAAATATGGCAATTAATGGAATACTGGGAATCCACATTATCAAGTGGGTTTTAACTTTTTATTTCTAGATGAATCCAATGAACACCCTCAACCAATTTTGTGGGTTTTTTCTCTTTATTAAGAGAACACATACCTTACTTTTATGAGCCTTCTGTTCTCTTTGAACGGTATCAGCATCTGTGGATACAGAACTCGCCATTACCCTCTTAAAAAAGGATGGATCTGAATATCTTTTCATACATGCTCCTGAACCACCACTGTCAAATCTGGAAAACAGAAACAATTTTTTTCAGACTCTAAAAATCAGGATCAAAATTCAAAACCATAATTCTAATAATAAAATCATACTTGTCAAGCATGTAAAGACATGGTGGATCACGACATTCTTCATAAGAATCCACAATGAATTGTGGCAAGTCACTGTGGATAAGATGATTTTGTTCTGTTTGAATTTTGCGATGCCAATATGAACCTGCAAAGTAACTACTTCTTGTTATGAACTTGAATTGTGTGATCAATTGCAATCAACCATATGGCCGCACTTGAGAAGCAATACTACCTTAAAGCAACATGAAACTGTTTTCATTAGTCAAACATCTGTAAATTGTATCATTTCACAGTATGGTTGTCATACTCATCATGCTCTAAATATGTAACAATAATCATACAATTTACATTTAGTAGGTCAAAATTCGTAGTCAAGCACTTAAAAAAGACTTGCAAGTATCTAGATCCAGCATCTAAATCATGAACAAGCATCATAAATTATCAGTGTAACTTGAGGGGAAAACTAAAAAGCAATATCTTCCCATTCAGTTGATATAATAAACATAGTAATGCCATAAAAAAAATCCTCAAACTTAAAGCTTTTGATTCTTTAACTTTAAAAAGCCAAAATCAAAACAACCCCATTTCCACACTGGTTAATGTTTTATTCCTCTGGTTTCTGCTCCATTAACTTCCAGAGAAACTTTTCCAGCATACCAATAATGGAGATTAGGACACCAAATGGAAAAGGAGTCTTTTATTCTACAGTTGCCAGTTCACTCTTTGAACAACCTTTCCTATCCAAGCCTAGCCATGTCTTCATGGTTCCATAGCCTTCCTATCTATTTTCAACTCCACATAGAACAGAATGATGAGCTCGGTCCATGTGGCCAGGTGCAGATAATTTGGAATAGGTAGTGTGTTCAAACGATATTCTCCCATATGCATGCACGCCATTATTGGGAAACAGCATCTCCACGAAGCGAGGGTAAGACTGCGTACATCCTCCTCCCCAGACCCCCCCCCAACAGTGGGAGCCCGGTGCACTGGGTACGCCTTTTTTTATGCATACATGTCTAATGTAGTACTGTATTAGAAAGACTTAAAACAGTAGCCAATAGAAAAGATCTTTAAATCAAAAAACAATTCAGGGCTGTATGGGACAATCCTAGCAGATCTAGGAGAAGAGTATTTAGGTAATAAATTAGCAAACAAGAACAGAACACAGGGTAATCGATTCACAATGATATCTGTTATGAACTAGTGATTAAAACAGAGTCAAAAATCAGTAAATTGATGAAGAGACAAATAGTAACCAAACTAGGGGTAAAAAGTAATTTCCAAGGCGAAGCCGAATTCAGAAATTAAGGTTTGTACTGGCCAATTGATTCCACTGTCTCTGACATAAGCAGTAGCTTAAATCTCAGAACCGATTTAACAAGAAAGGTTAAAAACAGTAGCTCTAATGGAGGGTAGGGGTAAAATGGGAATATATATATATATATATCTTTCAAGATCAGATGGTCAGAATTAGGTCAAACTCAAATTTAGTTCACCATTAGGGTTCTTGAACAACAACAACAACAACAAACTCACCCTAATCCCAACTTAATGGGGTCGGCTACATGGATCCATTACAAAAAAGGGAAAAAAAAATGTTCAACCAAAAAAGGGGAAGGAAGAGATAAAAAGGGAAAGAGGCACAGCCCAACAAGTTAGTAAAGTGTCAGCTAGATAGGGTCGACAACATGGATCCTTGCCCTCTAATAGGCACTATCCAAGGTCAAGCTTGGGACCATTCCTCACCACTTCTCCAATGATCATCTTAGACCTTTCCCCAACTCTTTTAGCTCGTCAATCTGAATTTGATCACTCCTCTTTACTGAGGTATCCTCAGACCTCCTTTGAACATGGTCATACCACCTTAAATGACTTTCACAGAGCTTTTCATTGATCGGGAAAAACTCCCAAATCAGCTCTAATATGTTCATTCCTTACTTTATCTTTCCTAGTTTTGCTACACATCCATCTTAATATCCTCATCCTAGCTACACAGCTTCACACATTTTAACTGTCCAACATTTTGCTCCATACATCATGGCTAGTCGTACAACAGTCCTATAGAATTTTTCTTTAAGTTCACCCCGGATATCTAAAATACTCACTTTGTGGGATCTCTTTCTCCTCAATTTTTACCATTTCATTATCCATCATAGAGTTGCTAAAATTACTCATCATCCAATCCCACCCTGGCTGTACAAGACACAATCATCTCTTGCTGATGTGGACTTCACTAGTAGGTATATTAAATAATGTAGAGATATCATGTCATTTTGGCCTGCCTTAGCTCTTTTAGCTCCTTCAATCTAAATCAAATCACTCCTTACTGGGGCATCCTCACTGATCGGGGCAACTACCAAATCAGCTCTAATATGCGCATTCCATACTTTATTCTTCCTACTCTTGCCCACACATCGATCTTAACATCCTCATCTCAGCTACATATAGTTATTTTATATGACACTTCTTAATTGTCTAACATTCTGCCCTATACATCATAGCTGGTCACACAACAATCCTACAGAATATTCTCTTAAGCTTTAAAGGGATACAATGGTTACACAACACTCTGATGGCACCTGTCCACTGCATTCATCCCACCATAATTCTCCATGGAACATAATTTATGGTTGACCCCAGATATCTAAAATAGTCACTTTATGGAATCGATCTCTCCTCAATTTTTAGCATTTCATTATCCATCATATTGTGGCTAAAGTTACACTTCATACACACCATCTCCGATCTACTAATCTTAAAACCTATTGTATCCAAGGTTGATCTCCATAACTCCAACTTGACGTTAATCCATTTTTTTGTAATCCAAGAACTTATCTAGGTACCAATGGCCAAAACCTAAAATTTTATTGATAAAAGATAAATGATGAAAATATAATAGAGAGGGGAGGCATAACCCTCCTTACCCTGAACACAACATCCTAAGAAATAAAATAAAATCCAAACCCAACCCATATATAAAACTAAAGGAAGCTTTATAAACCATCCACAAAAACAAACTATTTTGATCTAATAAAAGGAATTTGAGAATTAGCATCCTTGATCACAATCTAGACTGAGTTTGGAAAAGAATTGTACTCTGTGAAACATGAATTTGAGTGACTACTAATAGCAAAATTAGCACATGCATTATCAACCCTATTAGCTTCCCTCACCGAGTGCTAAATAGAAACAAATGGCAATTCCAAGAGTTTAGACAGAGAGTCCACCAATACCAAGAATTTCAATAAGATTTTTTACCATTAGAAACATATTGCACAATATCTTTTGAGTCTGAGATAACAAAAAATCTCCTGATACCCAAATAAATACACTAACGAATACCATCCATTAGCCCCCCCATCAATGCCACATAATTGGAGCACACTCCATTAAAAATGAGCAAAAATAAAGAGCAATACACATTTGGTCCCTAAGGCAACCCCCGCCACCACCTGCTCTAGGATTACCTTTCATAACTCCATCCTCAATTAAAGTGAAGACAAACTCACTGATTGGCATCCACTTAACAAGTGTTATTCTTTTTTTACTTTTAACCTTTTCTATAGGGATTTTCAGATACCACAACAACTTCAAGTCCCTCTTAGTTAAACTTGGCATTTAAATAGAAGACAAACCAGAGTTTAACCTGTTTAATAACCACCAAGGATGAGTTGGATTTTCCTACGAAATGACAGTAATTTCTCTCTCCAAATTTCCTAGAGAACAAAATTAGAGAGGATTCCAATAACAAAACCAAGCTGATTCTTTTTTTTTTCAGATGAAATAGGAATAGTCATAGATTCAAGTAATTTTGCAAATCATTCGGAACATTCCTTTCCACCCTACAATCTTATTTGAAACCTTTTCAAGGATCCCATTAAAATGACAGATTCTGAGCCTCCTTTTGAGTATAGGAACCCCCAAATACGTAAAAGGAAAAGAGCCTCTTCTAAAACTTGTAGCCTCTTCGACCTTCTATGTTCTAGAGTTTTGGAAGCCAAAAAAAAAAAAAAAAGCTCTTTGATTTGTTAACTAATTGTCCTCATATCTAGATATGAAATCGATTATTTGCCTAATATAAGACTTTAAAGCTTTAGCAAAAGTAATGGCATCTTCAGCATATAGACTATGGGAGATACTCAGACAACTGCTTGGAGTGTGGAAGTACTTAGCTTGTCCTTTAAGAAAGATAGCTCTTAGACAAAACGCTAGATTCTTGAGCAGTTTCATTCACCAGTGTTGCAAATGTTTCTCCCCTTAACAAAAGCCCCTTGCTCCTCAGAAATTAGCTTAGTTTTCCCCTTTCTTTTGTATTTAAGTTGATATAAAGATCCACAATATTCTTAACTTTGTTTCGGGCATCATAATACATCTTCTTATCTTCTGAATTATAAGTGCTTTGCCTTGTCTTTAAATACACTTTCTTAATCTTAATGGTTACTTGGACCTCCTCATCCCATTACCACGTCTCTCTAGGGACCTAACAACTACCCTTTGCCTTCCCTTGCTTTTCTTTGGAAACCCTCTTCATCTCATTCCACATCACATTGTTGTCTCCCTCAGAGTCCCACTTTTCTTGTTTGAGGAATGACACTTGTTAACTTGTTGGGTTGTGCCTCTTTCCTATTACTGTTGCATTTCTTTACTCACCTCTCATCCTTTCATCACTTCCTTCTCCCTTTTTCTGTTTGGACGTTGTTTGTTTTTTAAACTATTTCATGTTTAAAAAACCAAGTGCACAAGGCTCCCGCTACTGCAGGGTTTGGGTTTGGCAAATATACGGAGCCTTACCAAGTAACTATCTCATGTTTATTATGCACCTAATATTTTTATAATGAAGATCAACCAAATGAATGCAACATAAAATCTGGTGATGTGTAACCGGAAAAGAAAAAATAGCCAAATACACATTAAAGTTAGCAGCAAATAAACCCATGCAAACCTGGTAATTCAATATCAAACATATTGTATTATTGAAACTGTCAGAACTATAAGGAGGAAGTGCAGCTTCTATATGCTGTACACGAACCATCATTTTATGGTTTCTAGCAGCTGTGGCCATCACTTGCTCCTGTAAGTCATGAAAAACCTCTGATGCAAACCTAAAGACATGACCAAGAAGTTGCCTCAGTAATCATACATGATATACGAGGTACATGTAAGTATCAGTACAGAGATTTATGAAAACAATATAATGATAGCTTAAAATTAACATGGTTGCTCAAAATAGAATGTGCAAAGACGTCAATTTTAGGAAAAAGCAAGTGATAAGTGCCAGCTTGGGATATGAACCCTCAAACATATTTAAGCCTTAAATCAAATTGTTTTTCAATCATTGCCACCAGTTATTGAAATTTTTATGTTCCAATTACTGGAACAAATGGTTAAAAAATAAACTTTATCCAATGCGTATCTGATGTAGACCTCAAACAGTTCCAATGCAGGAAGAAGAGACAATCCTAAATAACAACAACAACAACAACAAACTCAGCCTTATCCCAACTTAATGGGGTCGCTGCATAGATCTGCGCAAAACAAAATAGACAACGTCCGAAAAGAAGGGGGAAGAAGATGAGAATGAGAGGAAAGAGGCAAGCCCAGCAACTTCGGAAGATCTCAGCTAAATGGGGTCCGCTACATGGTTCCTTTCCCTCCAATAGGCTCTAGGCTCCTTCAATCTGAATCCGATCACTCTTTCTTACTGAGGCGTCCTCAGACCTCATTTGGATACATGACATACTTTGTCTTCGATCTATTAATTTTAAAACCTTTTGTTTCCAAGGTTGATCTCCATAGCTTTAACTTATTGTTAATCTCTGTTTTAGTCTCATCCACTGAAACAATATCTTCTGTGAAGAGCATACACCAGGCGACCTTGTGTTATATACCCGTGCCCAAAAACCCAGGCTAATTTCAACTTTTGGACATAAGTAATGCAACCCAGGTGATAACCACAAGTACTTTGTGGATTTTCCGGGCTTAAATAGTAAAATATGACAAGAGGTGGGGCCCACGCACTGGAAACACCTTAAAAGGGTCTCATTCAACTTAAATATCCATTTCCACACAAAGGGACCAATTCGGCCTTCATCGGTGAACTAGTGGGTACATAGGCCAAAACTAGGTTATTTGGCCGTGGGGCCCGGGCCCTTGCACCCATGCACCTCAAACCACTCCCAATAGTTGGGACAACATATTGGGGAATAGATTATATATTGGGACACCCCAAGGTGGGCCCATTAGCTCCAAATGACGGATTAACCCAGTAATTAATGAAAACCCATCATTTTTCCAAACAAGCCTTAGGGAATGACTATAAATAGAAGTCTTTGCCCCTTCTTTTCATTCCTACCAAACTAAAAGCAAGAGAAGAAAGAAAGGAGAAGAAGAAGAAGAAGAGCAAGGGAGGAGGAAAAAGAGAGGAGCAAGGGGAGCATCCACCCATCTAAGTTAAGCCGTCTCTCTCACTACCTTCTAAGTAGTCATCTCTCTCTCCCTTCCATTTCCACTCTCCATTAAAGCTAATGGAGATCGCCCCAACCGAATCTACCCACCCACTTACCTAATGTATAAATCGATTGGGGGATTTGATGTTGGAGACTTGTCTAGCAAGATCCCTAGTTCAATTCGATCCCATGAACCCTCCCTAGTGAAATCCCCATTTCAATCCCCAATTTGGGCAACACAAAACCTAGAAATGGGAAAATTTTCTAAAACCCACATTCCCACTTGTCAAGGCTACAAATTGGGAGAGGGGTTTAGTGTAAGAAACTTAGCAAGATTGATCGATCAATTTGAGTCCATGAACCCTCCCTAATGAAATCCCCAATTTAGATAATTAAACCCTAGAAATGGTGGGTTTTGCCCAAACCCTCTATACCCCACCATTCAAACCCAAAATTGGGTTGGGGAAAAGGGAAAAAAATTAAATTCATATATAGTGGATAAGGGTGACCACATAAGCCATTGGTGGTCACCACATAAACCCTCAACCAAAATTCCCTAATTTAGCTTAGTTGCGACTTGAACTTTGGGGAAATTTAGGTGCATTGTGTAAACCCATCTTAACTAACCCATTTAATCTAAGTTAATTGAGGTGGGAGAACATCCCCCATGTATAAATCAGCCCTGTAGTCATAAAACCCCCAATTTGAGAACGATTTCAGAGAAAAGAGAAATAGGAAATGAAGCTAAAATATGTGCATTTCTCTATGGGTGATTTATTTCCTTAAAAATCTTATGCGTCCTAGGAGTAGAACCAAGAGGTGACGAGACAACGTGGCGCGAGGCCATCAGCTGTCCATCATCACTAGGACTCAGGGTGAGGGGATTTTTGTATAAATTTTATGGAATGTTTACATCATTTTTCTATGGGGATAATCATATCACTTTGCATATTAAAATCTTGTTTCTTGTGGTGAATGTTGATGTGGCACGATGATATGAGTTGTGATTGGGTTTTGTGAATTATTTTAAAGAATCTATACATGTTATCTATGTGTGTGATCATAAATTATGCTTTATGAACCTATTACTATTTGAGAACTTGAATGTGTATGTTGGTATGGGTGTTGATTTATGGGGTGCAGCATGTCCGAGGTTGTGGGAGATTCCAGTACTGCATGCCATAAATTGAGATCATGTGTGGTCATGCTTGTGGGTGCAGCATGGCCTAGGTTATGGGCTATTATGATTACTGAGGTTGTGAGAGATTCCGATACTACATTCTCGAGCATGATCGCCTTGTAATTGTGATTCATATCATGATCGATTGCATTGGGCTAGGAAAAATAACCCGGGGCACAGCTTGTCCGAGGTTGTGGGAGATTCCGGTACTGTATGCCCATAATTGAGACCATATGTGGTCATGCCTGTGGGTGCAGCATGGCCGAGGTTGTGGGTCACTCTGGTTACTGAGGTTATGGGAGATTCCAGTACTGCATTCCCAAGTATGATTATCTCGTAATTGAGATGTGAAATAATCATACTAGATTGCATTGGGCTAAGAAAATTAACCCGGGGTGCAGCTTGTCTGAGGTTATGAGAGATTCCGGTTACTGAGGTTGTGAGAGATTCCGGTTACAGCATACCCACAAACTGGGAGAGTGTATGGTCATGCTTGTAGGTGCAGCATGGCCGAGGTTGTGGGAGATTCTGTTTACCGAGGTTATGGGAGATTCCGCTACTGCATTCACAAGTATGATCACACTTTGGACTTAAAATTTATTGTTTAGAATTGTTTACTAATAAACCAGATCATGTCATTTCATATATCTAATTGCATTCATCTAATTTCATTAATATTGTTGTGGTTGAACAATTGTACTTATTTCTATTTTAATGTTTGTTGTGAATGCTTGTGTGTGTGTACCCCTCACCGGGCTTCATGGAAACTCACCCTTGTTGCTACCCCTTTTTGGATGTTGACTCAGGTAACCCTTTGGAGTCTATAGTTGAAGAGCCGGCTCTTTACGAAGGTGACCTCTGGGACGAGGAGCTGGTCATGCACGAGGACGGTTGTGCATGCGATGATTTTGCTTTCCGAGCATGCTGAGGATGAGAGTAGTATCATTTTCCCTTTGTATTTTTGTTTACATATCATATCGGATGTAGCCTAGGGGCACAATTGTAATTTTGATTCCGCTGTGAAAACCTTCTTTTGGATAAATATGTTAAACATAAATAGAAATCACCAGTTGTGTATATTATAATTATTATTATCTATTTTATCATAGAACCACTTCATAGCTTTATGTGCTTAAAGTACTGCATTGTGGATCCTAAATGGATTGTGGACACGTGTGCGTGTCCATGTCACCAGCCTAGAATGCTCTCAGTTAACTCATCCATAATAAGCATAAACAGATTTGGGCTTACGGCTGATCCTTGATGTAACCCAATTGATATTGGAAATTCTTTGCCTTGACCTCCCACAGATCTCACACTAGTTACCATGCCCCAATACATGTCCTTATTTATATCCAAATAGGTGCTCGACACCTCTCTCTTCAATAGGTAAAGCTGAATTAAATCCCTAGGGACTCTGTCATATGCTTTTTCTAGGTCAATAAAGACCATGTGGAGATCCTCCTCGTGGGCTCTATAACTTTCCATAAGCCTCCTCAGTAGGTAGATAACCTCTGTCGTGGATCTCCCAAGCGTAAATCCAAATTGGTTCTCCAAGATCTTAGATTCTTTTCTCAAGCAGGCTTTAATGACCTTTTGTAATAATTTCAGTGTAACTCATTAGTTCTATACTTCTATAGTGATTGCAACTTTGAATATCCCCTTTATTTTTGTATACCGGGACTACAATGCTTTTCCTCCAATCATCAAGCATCTTCCGTGTATTCATGATCTTGTTGAACAAATTGATTAACTAAGCAACCCCAGAAACACCTAGAGTTTTCCACACTTCTATTGGGATCCCATCTGGGCTTGGTGTCTTACCTGCTTTCATTTTGCTCAAGGCTTTTGTAATGTCTCTGCCACACTAACCTTATATACGTATGTATGACATGTGGCCTCTCGTTGCGTAGTGCCATTTTTCAGGTCATTTCTACTCAAGCCATCTCCATTAGTAGGGTACATAAGCAGTCATCCCATCTCTTCACAATGTCCTCATCCCTTACCAATACTCTTCCCGACTCATCTTTGATACATCACACCTGGGCAAAATCCCTACTTTTTCTCTCTCATCTTAGCCATCTTATATATAGTTTTTTTCCCTTCTTTTTGTTAGAATTAATAAGGGTAATTGAGGCACATGCCCATTAAGTTGTTGTTAAAGTGGTTACAACAAAGGGCACGTGTGCGTGTGTGGGTCGGTGGGATGCCTTGGCTCCCACGTTTTTCCCTTGCCTCTTAGTATAGGATTTTATATTCCTTTTACTTGTTTACTTACCTAGTTTGTCTTGTCTATTTTGGGTAGATCTCTATAGGTTTTAGTTTCCTATTTTGATTGTACTTGTTTAAGCTATAAATAATAAAGGCAAGGGAGACTGCTAATCACGATTCTGTGAACTAGCAGTCTCAGTCCATCTCTTCTTCTTCTCTTTTTCCTCTCCCTTCTGTCTTGTGGTGGTTGCTGGGTGTTAGGCTGCCTATTGTTACATGGTATCAAAGCCATAAAAATCCATTCATCCCCTTCCATTGTTCTAGGTCCAGTTCTACAGCAAAGGATTGATCTCCCTACTGGTTGCAGCAACCAGTGCTGCCTATCTCCATTGTTTTTGGCCTGGTTTATGATGATATAAGGAAAACCAGGCTTCTCTCTACTATTACCATGATTAGGATGCTGTTCCTCTGATGAGTTTAATATGGCTGCTCCCCCTATTTCTGGCGCTATTTACTACAGATATTGAAGCTGCTGCTGCCAGCTGCCCTGCCTACTGATGCTTCTAGCCTTTTGAAAGCTGTGTCTGCTCACCCTAAGGAAGACTCGACCTCAATATCAGCCCCTTCTATTGGCTTGATCAGGTGCTGCTAAGCTTTCCCTTGGTACCTGCGGCTAGTCTGTTTACTGAAGGTTTTTCTGCTGCAAATTTTCAGCCATAACTTCTGGCCTAATTCTCTAATCAAGCTCAGGTTTTGTGGTTTTATTCCCCTTCTCAGGTGCCTCCTTTGACCCTACTTTTAGCCTATTCTGAACAATTTTTTTTACCCTAAAATGCCCTACTTGTTGCTGCCACAAGTGCCCTGTGTGTGAGTTTTATCTGCTGCCAACTATTGTTTCTGCTACAGATCAGTGTGTGTTGTCTTACTTGGGTTTTCTACTACTTGTTACCTTATTCTCAACCTCTTTACCTGAGTTTCTACTATTTTCTGTCGTAATGGCTGAAGCAAAGGTACCTGCTGATCCTGTTCAAGTCCAGGTGACTAATATTAAGCTTTCCGGAGTTTCTAACTATCTTCTGTGGCCCAGGTTGTACAAGCCTATATTCATGCTAAGCTGATTTATCCCTCAAGCTGATGATAGTAGGAGCACCACAATTACTAGCCCCACAGATCGACCAACCCCCACATACTCAGACAACAAAGGGAAAGCCCCCTTGACCAGTGGCACCAGGACACAATGTTTCCACTAGCAGATTACGGGCACATTATTAAGTTCTACCCTTTGAGACAGAAACTCAATACAATAATCGATGGTATTGATGATCAGGATGAGAGAGAGGTGACTGCACCTTACCCACTAGACAATGGTGACCTAGCAAATGGACTTGATGAAGTAGAGGATGAGGACGCATAGGGAGTCATGTGGTTAACCTCATTCAACGAGTGGAAACAAGGGAGAGGATTGGCATCAGTATTGCATCTTCTACACTTGTATGTGGACAAAAGACATACACACTAGTGATTGTTGATAGTGGCAGCTGTGTAAACATGGTTTTATAGGGCTTTGCTAATAAGGCTAAGCCACATTCTGAGAAACACCCATAGTTGTCCTGAGTCTCCCTACTGAACGGCAACACAATGGAGGTTGTTGGATCGAATGGCAACACTCAAGAGGGGGTGGATTGGGTGCGAGCTTTTTTTCCTCCATTGAAACAAATTCACAGCTTTGAGTGATTACTTGTTTGATGATCAACCCCAAATCCCATGAACAATACATTGATCTATTTCCCTTCGGACCAAACTCAAGTAGGAAAGAAGATAAAAAGATAAACACCTCTCCTACGTGTAGATTTAGGATTGGATGTCTTTTAGATAATCTTGTATAACACTTTACAACAATTACTTGCAAGCTATGGTTAACATTTAAATGCATGAAAAGAGTTTTGCAATGGACTGATTGCAAGCTAAGGTAAACATTCAAATGTAAAGTAGTGAAGCAAGTAAATGGACTGAAATGAGGTAAAGTAACTTTACAGTGGTTCAGATCACCATCCTACATTCACTCCCAGGATCAAACTGACCAAGGATTTTCCACCAAATGATTCCTTTCACTCGTAAGAATCAAGCCTTACACCAACCAATATTAGTCCTTCGGATTGGGACTCAGCCAAGGATTTCTTTCAACATAATCAAAATCCTTCGGTTGTGCACCTAGGCCAGAAGCCAAGGATTTCCTCAACACAACTACAGTCTTTCGAGATGTGCACCCAGGCCAACAGCCTAAGATTTCATCCACATGATCACAATCTTGGATTGTATACCCAGAACAGCAACCAAGGATTTCCATTGTACTCCATAATAACAGTGAGCTTGCTCCAAGCCCACCACCTTTTGCAGCAAATGACTTCTTTCTTCAAGTCTGGAACTGAACCCTTTAAGCTCAGCTGCATCTTCACAAAATCATCTCTTTTTCCCTTTCTTCAAACTGATATGACATGAAGCTCTTCATCTTGTGAGAAGACACCACCTTGGGTGGGAGACTTGAGTTCTTGTAGCTATAGCTCGAGCCTTTTTATAGGCACCCAACTAGCTGTTAAACTAGTTGTTAGAGTCAAGTTAATTCAAATTGATTTTGAATTTTTAGCTCAGGAACTTAATGAGAAGTAATTAAACTTCATCATTAAACAAAGACTTTCCTAAGTTCCAAGGGAACGAGTCATTAAGCTCTTTTGAACACCACTTAAGATGCCTTGAGAACTCCTCACTTTATTATCCACTAAGCCACTCATTTAATGATTTGAAGTGCTACTTTTATATCATCAAATTTCTATTCAAGGTTGACAATGCCACTACAGTTGATTGCAAAGACAAAGGACTTAGAAAAACCAAGCTTCTGTTTGGATGGACAATCATGTGGATGACCGCCCTTTGGTTTTCACTTAGAGTTTTCTTTAATCTCAATCGACCATAACTTCACATGGATGACCATGGACAATAAGGTCTACTTGTTCTCTAAGCTAAACCACCTAGCTTCTTAGGTTTTCACTTAAGTCACTATCTTATGGGATTTTCTTATTTTGTTTAGGTCCTTACATCAAGATTATATATGATATTACAATTAAGCTCAAATAATCTTGATCTTCACGAAAAGACTCCATCTGCATATGTTAATGTAGACTTTGAAGTTCTTCTTTGTCTTTCATTGAGATAGACGACCTTAGATCTTTACGGTTAACCGTCTACAACAATTCTTCATCTTCTTCAACATACTCTACTCTAGACTCTAAAGAGTGTCCTCATAGGATTCGGTCCCACAACTTTTTACATGTCTCACGCAAATGTTAGATTACCCACACCCAAACACACATGTTAGATCAAACACCAAGAAATACGAAAATAACTAGACAAAAGATCCGCACGACACAGAGATCTAACAAGGTTCACACACCAGTGTGGTGTGCCACATCCTCGGGCAAAAAAGAAGATGTTTCACTATGCAGAAGAGAGATTACACCCAAGTAGCAGCGAGAACACTTGCCCTAAAACCCTAGCTCGATAAACCCCCAAAATGCAATGACTTTCTCAACAAGACAACAGTATATTCTATACTACAATTCATGGGTCGACCCCTCTGCTTCCATCACAGATCTCAGAAAACTTCCCATTCGGGTCTCAATATGTCGGAGCTGGTCAATCTTCAAAACGGGTCAAGAATTCAAGACAAACTTAACAACACATCATTATGGATTTCAACCAAAAAATATGTATCAAAATAATAGAATCCCTCCATATTTAATAGAGGTAAATTAATGGTTTCCAACACCCTTGAAATTTGGTTGTTATGCTGAGGCAGTTTGGTGTGATGTATACTGATGAAGTTAACTAATGTACTTCTGGGATGGCCTTGGATGTATGACAATGATGTATTGGTTAGCGGCACAAAAACCAATGTGTTTTTAAATTCAAGCATTCTAAAGCCCATCAACATCCCTACAGAGCAAGCCAGGTGAAAAGCTTTGAGGACCAGTCAAAAGGAGGTTGCTTTAGAAAGGAACTAATTGGCACTACCATATAAGGAGTTCATGAAGACTAGTCAAGACTTGGGACTAATATTGGCACTCATCACTCAGGAAGCAGCCTCTCCAAAAGAAGCTAACTTCCTAAGCGACATGTTGGCTAGTACCAAGGTCTACTCCAAGATAGACCTCAAGAGAGGATATCATTAGATACACATCCCCCTAGAAGATGAGAGGAAAATAGCCTTTAAAACTAAGGATAGTTTGTACGAGAGGTTATGCCTTTTGATCTCACCAACGCATCAAGCACATTAATGCATGTGATGACACTTGTATTATGCCCCTTTATTAGTAACATTTTTTTTGTTTTGTTGTTTACTTTGATGGCATTTTGATATACAACAAAATTGAGGACCACTTGAGAAACATGATGTGAATACTTTGGGCAAAGAATCTTTATATTAATCTAAAACATACTCTTTTATGTTGCCCAAAGCTATATACTTGGATTCATAGTACCATCAAGTGACATTGAATTAGGTCCCGAGAAAGTTAAAAGTACTTTAGACTCGCCAGCACCTAACACTCTCACCAAAGCTAAAAGTTTCCATGGCCTGGCATTGCTTTACTGCAAGTTCATCAGAGATTTCAGCACCATTATGGCTCTTATTACAAAATGTCTAAAACCAACAAGGGTAAATTTGAATCGACATATACAGCCATTAAGGCCTTTAAGCGTATCAAAAAGAACTGAGGCTCCTGTTCTGCAGCTACCTGACTTTCACAGAATATTTGAGGTGGCCACTGATATCGAAGGATGACATCCTATTGCCTTTATAGTGAAAAAAATAGAATGACACCAAAACGAGGTATACTACTTATGACTTGGAGCTGTATGCAGTTGTGCAAGTACTCAAGCATTGGCGCCATTATCCAGTCGGCAAGCAATTTGTCATGTTAATTGACCACGAAGCCTTGAAGCATCTTCATTCCCAAAACTTACCAAATGGGTCGCCTATCTTGAAGAGTTTACTTTCACAATAAAGCACAAAAATAGTTAGGAGAACACAGTAGCAAATGCTTTGAGTCGAAAGGCGTTGGCTCTACACACTTTCTTGGCTCACGCTATGGGCATTGACCACATCAAGGGTGAATACACAGCAGATAATATTTCTCTTCCATCTACCAGACACCCAGCAAGGTGAAAGAGATTCCAAGAATTCTATCCATGTGGGTTTCTATTCTACGGCACTCGTCTCTGCATCCTGGATACATGCCTCCGAGAAGGACGCTTATGCAGGAATAACACAGGGAGGACTTGAGGACACTTCGAGGAAGATAAAACCCCTTATGCAGGTTGTCAGTAGATATTATTGGCTACGGTTATAGAAGGACGCTGACCATGTTATTCAGAGATGTGGAGTTTGCCAATTAGCAAAGGGGACCAAACAGAATAAAGGTATGTAACTCACCACTACCTGCTCCCTATGCACCTGGGCTAGATATTAGTATGGAATCATGCTTGGGTTGCCAACTACTCGAGAAAGGCACAAAGTGGTGGTGGACCATTTCTCAAAGACGGAACTGATAAGTCAGAGTCCACTAGATAGAAAGCAAGACTCACAACCCAAGTATAGGATCAAACATACTGTGGGAAAGCATGTAAACCTTTAGCTAACACCAGTAATGAGGGGTTTTAATGGATCTGAAAACTGGGTCAACAGTAGGTGTCGACACTAGTAATGAGGCCACAGAATATAACCACAACCCAAGGAGCAGATTGCTGCGACACAGTAGATGTAATGAGTATGGAAGTTTGTTGCCACAATTAAGAAACTAAATAAAATTAGCGATCCATAGGTCAGAGCACCATCAAACTATTCCCAACAGTAGGTTCTATGTACAATAATAAACCTTGAAATTCTCTCTCACACTGATGGAAAAAACTAAAATTACCGCACGGCTCCCAAATTAGTAACTAAAGATCAACCAACAAAAACAGCCAACAGTCATCTCAGATAGGGCTTATGCTATTGTCGAAGGTACGCTCTACGATGAACAGAAAAATATCAGTAGTTGGCCTTTCATTGGAAAGATATTGTATCCTGAAGTTTTCTGCCAGAAAACCCTTTGAACCCAAGTGCCACAGGGTTGCTCTTGAGGGACATTCTGCCACTAACGTGTTGAGTAATCAATGAATCAGAGTCTAGAAGATTAATCAGTTACAAAATAACATAGTGTCTCATACTTCCCCATTTACTCCTGGTTGCAGGTTTAAGAAAATAGAAACTGTAAAGAAAAAGATATGACCAAAGCCTTGCACCTATGGCTTTGGTTAGTCTCTCACCATTTGCTTCTCACAGCTTACAAGGCAAAGCCCCGTTTTTCTCAAACTCAAATTGTGGCCACTGTATTGGCCTCTTCTTTTATTTATAATGAGTAAAACCATTACAAGAAAATAGTAACTCTCTATGGCTATTGAAGAATACCAAAACAAGATTTATTACAGAATAGAAACTCTATTAAAGACAACTATTTTCTGGCTGAGAAAAATAGAAACAACAACAACAATCATAACCTTATCCCATCTGAATGGGGTCGGCTACATGGATATAATATGGAAAATAGAAAGTAAAGAAGCATAAGAGAGCTTAAAAAGAAGAAACTTGGGGATAATAGAAGAAGGTATAGAAGTATAGAAAGATGCATCATGGAAACATCCCCTATAGGGGGTCGGCAACACGGATCCTTGTCCTCCACGAAACTCGATTAGAAGTCATACTAGGGTCGAGCCCTACTCTTTGCATATCGTTTCGGACCACTTCGTCAATAGTCATCGGTGGCTTTCCCCTACATTTTCTAGCTCCCTCCAAATGAATCTGGTCACTCTCATTCCTTACCCTATCTAATGTAGCAGCACTTCGCTGAATCAACCCAAACCCGCTCCAGAACCAGGACCAGGACCAAGACTCAGATCCAATTTGGGTTCCAAGTTACTGATTTGGGTTCAAGATCATTAGAATATTCTAGGATTTTATTTTATTTGAGAATATTTGTTATCTTTTATTTTAATTTATTTTGGATAGCAATTAGGTAAGTAGAACTTGCCAATTTCAGTTTTATTGTGTTTCTATTTTATTAGATTTTAAATTAGGAAGTTTCTTTTATGTTAAGTAGATTTTCTAGTTGGCACTTGTCTTTTTTTTAGTAACTCTTTTCCTACTTATGTAAGGCCATGGGCCACGATAGATTTTAGTTTATTAATGAAGAAAAAAAATCCCCCCCCCCTCTCCCTTCTGTGAGATTTCTTCTCCCTACCCCCCTCTTCTCCTGTCTTTCTTTCTCTTTCCCACTTTCTTCTTCTTCATTTCTGATTTTGTCTTACAACCCCTGTTTCCCCCTGTTTTTGGGCTGTACCTGCAGCCTTGGACAGTGGCTTCAAACTCCTTGTTGCTTTGTTGGTTTGGGCTGAGAATAATGATGTTACTTCCCTACCCGTAGGCAATCTAACACACATGATATAAGCGCTTAATAATCAATATACAGTGAGGGCTGAAACCTACAACTTATGCTTTCCCAAGTTTCCGCCCAGATCTGATTTTGAGAGCTATCTCTCTCTTGGTTGATGACTGTTGGAGCCCCTACTTTATCCTCTTATTTACACCCTGCCATTGAGTTGAATGCCCTTCCTAGTTTGACCCTTATCTCTTGGAGTTTAATAGGCATTCTTTTGTCATATAATACTCCCGACGCACCTCACCACTTCATCCACCCCACTTTAATCCTATGGGCAACATCATCCTCTATTGATTTCATCTATCAACACAATATCAAATAGCATACATCATTGCCCCTCTGTCGTTTTGACAATCGAAGCCACTCCCTCGTACATGTCCTTAATTATATCTACATAGCCCCTTCTCTTCTCTAGGACATACCAAATTGGCTCTATAGTTTCATGGTGTGACTTATAAGATTTATGCCTCTATAGTTATTGCAGTTTTGGACATCCCCTTTGTTCTTATAAATCGGAACCACAATTCTTCTTCTCCACTCATCCCGTATAGATTTTGTACCCAAAATTTTGTTAAACAACTTGGTTAACTAAGGTCATCCTTTCTCTTACTTTAGCTATCCTATAAATCTCTTTTTCTCCCTCCCTTGTATTAAGGTTTTCATACAGATCATCATATTTATTTGCCCTAGTTTTCCCCATAATCTTCCTCGCGTAGTCGCCTCCAATTTGTTTTAGGGTATAAGGCTGAGAAAAATAGAAAATTCCAACAAAATAGAAACCCAATAAAATAACAATCTTTCCAGAATATTTTGGATTGACCCTGACTTGTATGAACTGTATATCTCATTTATCCATTCGTCAGGGACAAATGTTACCAAGCAGGAAGAGTTGATGTAGAGCTGAAAATCCATTCGCCCAATGAATGGATCCAAGCCAGTGAGAGTTGACGTGGATAGGTTGCTACTACTCTAGTTTCTAATTTTGTAATAGTTTCTTAGTTGTTAAGTAAATAGCAATTTAGTAGTTTCTATTTCAATCCTTTCTTTTTGTGTAGTCGCTATTAGATCTCGGTTCTAGAAGGATTGCTATTTTTGGAATTACTTGGAAACCAAGTATGCTTCCACATGGAGAGTAACTTATATTTGTTGCCATCTATCACACATTGTAAGTACTAGGAAGAGGTGTTCAGTTCCCATGATTTTTACTTGATTTTATGTCTTCATTGTAAAGTTGGTAGCAACTGTTGTGAAACAGCAGCACTCCTTGGTGGTGAAGCTACCCGCAGGCCTTGGTGCTAAAGCCTTGGTTGATGTAGATCGAGCTGTCAAAAGGAGAGTTCAATGCTGGCCCAATTCTGGTTCAGTTTCATACATCAAACCGGCCTTATTTTTCTCCAATCAGATCAGCCAACCTGCTGTTACTGTTCACACAGGTACTGTTCACGTGAACAGTACCTTTGGGTCCAATATTGACTGCTGGCTTGGGAAAGATACTGCCAGCACTTGTTAGGATATTAGATATTAGTTTCTATTTTTATTTCTTCGTTTTATCTTGGCAAGCAAGCTTGGTAACTTAGGAAGATTTGTTTCTTTTTTTAGTTAGTACTTTGTTTCCTATTTGGCTAGCTTAGTGGTCAAGTAAGTTATTAGTTTCCTTTTTATATGTGAGGCAAAGTAATTAGAAGTTATTTCTTAAATCAATTTAAGAGGTTAGAATCAGTCCATTAGTTTCCTTTTCTGTTATTTCTTTACGTCCAAGTTATGTAAGGCTATTTAAAGCCATTGATTATAATGAAAACAATAGAGATTGAAATTTATGAAAATTGAGTGTTTACTGATGGCTGAGATAGCTGTTACCTTGACAAGTGAGATACCCAAAAACCTGAGGGGTTAGATGCCCATTCCTTTTTTTTTTTTTTTTTTATTTTCTGGGCAGCAGTGTTACTGCTATAAGTTCCTGATTATTGGACCATTCAACCTCATCTTTTGAAGGCTTCATTGCATTCATATCAGGGTCCTTTGACTCAAATTTGAAGACCACCCAAGGGCAGTGCTCCTATCCAAAACCGCTATTCTATCTTCATCAGTAAATCAAGGCACAATCTCCATTCCCCTTCTATTACTAGAAGCAAGGACTTGAAGCAACGAAAATCAAGAAGAGACAACGGCAGCCAACATTCCCAACAACCATGGGAAAACAGAAATAACTCACCGAAAATTTCATATTAAAATTCACATACCACAACGACGAGTGTTAGTGACTTTATAGTTTAAACTGAGATGGGGTTTGACTAACCACTAAGGGGATAGTTTAGTCTTTCTCTGACAATGATGGATTGCTTCTTGTTTTTGATGAATTGATTCTTCTAACCATGAAACTCCTTCTTTATGATATATCTACAAACTTATTTTGCTAATTTTGGATAGGGGTTATGATATATCTACAAACTTATTTAGCTAATTTTGGATCATATTATGGCTCCAACTTGCCCTCTCAAAATTTTTATTAGGGTGCAAACTTACTATTTTGCTAAATATAAAGCCTCTTGCTTCTTAATTGAGCTGAAGCTTAGTAGAGAAAAAGGTGTAGGTTCTTAATTGAATAATCTAACACTATGTCGAATGTCTTAGTATCTATTTTGTCTAATGTTCGATAGATCTTTTGAGTTAGTTGGCAAGCTCTCTAGTTATATTTGAGTGGAATCCTTTGAAATAATATTCATAATTTATGTCAAGATAATTTGGTAGTTGATGACCTCGAGAAGAATGTAGTTCTTTCCCTTTCATCATTTATTGTGGGCATTTATCTCGGCTTTGATAGCAATGTCATATGGGATGTTTTTAGCTGATGTAAACTTCGTTTTCTCTAAGTTCTTTTTTATTTCTTTGTTTTCTAGGTAGTTTTCTTGCTAATAGTGATATCTAAGGTGAGTAATCTATATATTTGATTCTTGGTTTATTTCCATCGTGGTATGGTTGAGTCGATTTTAATATATTTCTCTATTGATCTTTAGCAATATCAAAAGCACATAGAAAATAAACTATAGAAAAAAAAGGTTATTTAATACATCTATTTTTCTTTTTCAAGAGAAAGGCAATGATTAAATATATAAAATTACATTGCAAAAAGATATGCTTGTGCATGATAACATGAAGAAGTGGTTACCGTTATAAGTAATGTTTTGCTTTCTGAGAAAGAAAAATTATTTCTTTATTAAGTACCAAGAAAGGAGAAATTTTTAATATAAAGCTAGTATTCATAACATTTAATTTGTATTCTAGATAATTAATTTTAAACAATAAGTCAAATTGCCTCCCTGAAATTTATATACTATTAGAGATATGCACACCTATACTAATTTTTTAAATGCTCTGAAAAAAAAAAAATTTGGAATATAGGCAAAGTATCTTGATAGGCTTGGCAAGCTGTGGACGGCTGGATGTAAATAATATAGCTCTGAGCCTTTTTATTCTTAACCACTCTTTTGTCAGTTGTCATGTCACAAGATAGGTTTTCAGTCACTTTTGTGGCCAATCTAAATTTTTCTGTTGGCGTCTTTCAGGGAAAGTTTTTTATTTTTTTATTTTTTTATTTTTTTAAATTCATTTTTCAGTAGAACTTGTGACTACATTTTCGATCGATCTCCTCCATAGCGCAGTTAAAATTTTATTCCCTATCATTCAGTAGAAAGAAAATGTAAACGAATGACCACAAACTCAATCATATGACCGTTATGTAGTTGACTTTCTACATTAGTTTTTTTTTTCAAAAGCAAATCAAGAATTGAAGCCAGAAGTAGATTTATTTATTTATTTATTGAAAAGAAGAATATTGTCCAATCTCTTGGTCCCTGCACGTTGGCCCAATGATGAGATATGGTCATTAATTTTATAAGGGATGTGACTGATCAATTTCAGAGAATTATATGTCTAGGTATAGGAGTCACACAACTAGGCAGCTTAGTCATGTGGGGCGAAATGATCATCCGTATTTCTACCCAAGCGATGGTGAAGTTATTAAAATATGCAGAAGATTTTTGAAGGTACCATGTAAAAGACCTATAAGCAAGCTAGATCTTCTTGTGTGATCATCTCAATGGATAAAAACACTCATGCTCTTAGCACTTGGTGCAACAATCCCTCCCTATGACTATCGCAAAAGTACAAAACATATTTTTTTTTTTTTTTTTTTGCCCAAAGCACAAAAATTGGGGCACTATATCAAATATCAGTCATTCGCGAAACTGCCCCATGCGTAGCCAATATGTCAGCTACCATAGTGACCTCTCTATAACAATGTCACTGCCTTCCACACGAAAAACCTAAGAACTATGCAAGGAATGGGGGTGGGAAAAATGGATTGCCATGTAGGCCGACAGCCCTTTGATATTTTTCTGAAAAGCCCCATTTTTTTCCCAACCCCTTTTTACTATTCCAGTGTTTTTCTGGCACTTACGGTATTTAAGGAATCTTCCTTCCCTCCCTCCCTCTTGCATATTTATATCTTTTCCTTAATACATTTACCTATAAAAAAATTGAATTGGTTCTTTCATTGAAAAAAAATATGATGAATTGACTCTCGTAACAATCAACTGGTTTTTTTTTTTTTTTTTAATTTTTTTTTTTTTTTTTATTTTTATGAATTTGAAGTCCTTGCTTTTGGGTTGGAAATCACTGGAGAGAGGTGGAGATAAGTTCTAGACTGTCTAATCATACTTGAGTGGATTCTCTTGAGAAATTATCCATTAACTTTAGTCAAGTAAATGTGGTGGTCAATGCCCTCACAAAGAAGGGAGTTCGTTCCTATTTTATTTTGTAATGAATCATCCATTGATATAGATATCTTTTCTCTGAATTTCTTTTGCTTCATTATTTTCTGTGTAGTTTTCTTTCTTATGGGAATGTTGACGATAAGTAATTCATCTATTTGATTCTTGGTATATTTCCCCATCTGGGTATACCGTATACCTAGACATTAATTCTGAAATATTGTTTTACTATTTTAATATATTTTTCTTTTAAA
>NW_024868314.1:60980-63953 GCF_013358625.1 Macadamia integrifolia | reverse complement strand
AGAAAGTAAAAATAAACTTAAAAAGAAGGATATTAAATAGAGAGAGAGAGAGAGAGAGAGAGAGAGAGAGAGATAAATATGTAAAAGTTGCATTGCATAAAAATATGTTTGTGCATAATTACATAAAGTTAAGGTTACCCAAATTAAATAAAGATGCATAAACATTTATTTTATATTTTAAATAAAAATATAAAATACAAACATGCTATCGGTAATGGTTTTGCTTTTGTATAAAATATATTTCTCTGTTGCCTACCAAGAAAGAAAACTTATAGCAGAAAGTATTATGATGAATTTGTATTATATCATAACACTTTTAAATAAGTATTTTTTTTTTTACTTTGTATTCTAGGTTGTTAATTATCAAATAAGAAATTAAATGGCCTCCCCGAAATTTATATACTAATAGAGATATGCACACCTGTAGTATCTTTTAAAAATGCTCCAAAAAAAAAAGTAAAGTATCTTGAAAGGCTTAGAAAGAGGTGGATGGCTGATTGTGAATTATGTAGAAGGATGATGTAGTACATGGTATATGAAGATCATTGGTTGCATAAAGAGCCAAGTAATACAGGCCAACTAGAGTAGCACAAGGAGCTCATCTTTACCAATGGGTTGGCTCTCTTACCTAAAAAGTATAAAAATAAAAACCCAAATATTGGTTGGCTCCCTCGTATGGGTCCCACCTTTATCTCCGAGACAAGCATGAGTGAGCACACCATTTTGTGGACCAGTCTACAATAGGTTCCAATTGTTTTCTCATATGTATGTGATGTTAGCCTTTTTGTTCTTAACCTCTCCCTTGGTCACAAGCTATCTGGTTGAGTTATTTTTTGTTCTCCAAAACTGGTGTTGATGTCTTTTCGTGAAAAAATTATTTTTCCCCCCTTTTACAAATGGAGCTTGTAACACTATATTTCTCATTTCAATTTAATTACTTTTCATTTCTTGGCTTTTATTATATAAAAAAAAAAAAGCGAATTTCAATCAATATAAATCCAATGATTTAAATGAAATTGACAAAATTCAACGATCAATAAATGCTAGTATACCTTATTCCTGGGTAACCTACTAGCATACCCAATCCTCTCCAAAAAATAAAAAATAAAAAATCATAGTATATAGTTGACTTTGTATTTGTATTTTTCATATTTGACTCAATCTAAATGTTGATTTTTTAGGTCAAGTGGCTCAAACTAAAGAGATCAATGGATTGAAGTCTTTAAGTAGATTTTTTTTTCCTGTTTATTTTATAACCATATATTTTTCGTTTCATTTCAGTTCATTTTTTTTTTCTTATCATTTATAAAAGATGAAAAATTATAAACTAATAAACCAAACTCAATCATATATCCCTTCATGTAGTTGACTTTGTACATTGTATATTTTTATATTTTTTATTTTCTAAAGCAATCCAAGGTTGTGTTTGATATGCATTCTCAGAACATGTTCTAGGTCTAGATGACTGCATTCTAGAGTGATAATTAAAGTGTGTTACGCATTCCAATGTCAAATTTCAAATGGGGTCAAGAATGGATCTTTTCTTGAATACAGTAAAATCCATTCCATGTTCTCTTTCTTGCTCGATCCATTACTTCAACTCTTGGAGTCCAACGTATTCGAATTTCTATAGTGAAGAAATTTAAGTTCCTCCTTAAAGTCCAACGTAGAAATAGAAAGAACTTTAAGTTCCACCTTCGGCATTACCATCAGCAGAGACTTACAGCCCATCTATCAATGTCTAGAGAACCCAACCTATGACATTGCCATCAGTAGAAGAATCCGAACATAGAAAATACAATCCAAACATAGAAAATACAAATGAAGAAGATAAAATCAAGTGGAAATAAATCTAAATATTGCTCTCTTTCGTACATCCCAAAGGACTTCATCATTAATAAAATCATGATGTATCATCCAAAATATGAAAGATCAAGACAACATATCCCTTTTCACGAGAAGATTTGCAACAATATTTCCTTCTCTCATAATTTGGGTAATTTTCAATATAATAAAAGAAATGTAACCACTAAATCCATCCACTACTGCCCGAATATCAATGGGATGTTTTAGTTTGAGACGCTTGTTGCCACTTACCACTACAATAGAATCACATTCAACCCAAAGATATAAAAACCTTTGCATTTAGTGAAATGGGTCTCAAAGAAAAAGGCAGCAAATTTAGCATAGTAATTTGAGTGGACCCTAAGGAAAGTTGAAAATTCCCTTTTGACAAGCCGTCAAAGTTCATAAAAATACCACCTACACTTGAATTACATGAATTTCCAAGGGAACAACCATCAATATTAAACTTTAGCCATCATAAACCAGAAACTTCCTAAATGCTCCTATAAATTGGAGAAATAATTGATATTCCAAAAATTTTGGATACTCATTCACTTTTAACTTCATCATAGGAGCCACTTCATTAATGTCCTTCATTAGTACTTGTAAGATGACTTCATTAATGTCATTTGTAGGATGACTGGAGAGTTTTTTTTTTTTTTTTTTTTGCCCCAAAGGATAATCAAAATGGCTCAAACCAAAGGGTTTTTTTTTTTTTTTTTATTTAATTTATTTTTATTTTTAATTTTGCTAAACAAAGAGATCAAGGATTGAAGTCATAAGTAACTTTATTTATTTATTTATCTTTAATATTTGGGTAATTTACAGTGCCACCCCTTGGAGAATGCCATAATTATAAGAATACCCCCTTTATTTCACCAAATTAGACTCAGACCCCCTACCGTCAGCCACCGTTAAGGAATATACCTTATTTACTGATGTCAGCAACTATATATTATTTTAAATACCAAAATACCCTTGTAAAATATGAAGTATCAAAATACCCTTGTGATAAATGAATATTTCTCTCACCCAAATCGTAATGGTTGAACCACCGACGATTGTTCAGCGGCAGCCTGTAGGTAGCGGCAACTATTTCCATCTCCGGCGACTTTTCCATCACCGTGA